>NW_025961448.1:0-91639 GCF_023159225.1 Perognathus longimembris pacificus
ATATGTGCAAATAGGTATGTGGATGTAGATCCAGGAGGACCCGGCACAGTGTGTTATAGTGAGCATGTGGGGGTGGCGGGGAGGAAGAGAGAGAAAGAGAGAGAGAGAGAGTCGGCTCGCCTGTGAGGAATTTTTTGTTCATTTGCGGTTGAATGAGTGTGTCAGGTATGAGGTTGGACAGAGGGAGTTCAAAGTGTTTACACGTTACTTGTTTTTGAAGTTCCCGGAAACCAATCATATGGCGAAGGCTCCCCTCTTGTGCTGTCCTCTACACAAAGGTCTCCGTACTTGATGCCAAGCTGCCTCTGCTCTTGGAGATCTGCATGACAGTGATGATGCTGCCTATGAATATCATTGCTGGGTGCTAGTGTGCCTTGGTCACGGCAGGGAAGGGTCAGATATCCCTTTCCCTGGTGTCTTAGCAGAGCTTCTGAAGGAGCCTAAAACATATGGCTGTGAGCCACGGGCACCAGGATTGCCAGCTCCTGCCTCTAGCCAGTATAATCCTTGGCTGCTCAATAGCAGGAAGTAGCAGGCAGGGATCTGGGCCAGAGAGGCCAAGGCAAGCGGGAAGACAAGAGTTAAGCAGACACTAGCGCAGAAAGGAGATGCCCAGATTCGCTGACCTGCTAACCTTGTATCTCCCTTATGCTCTGAGCAAGAGAGATGAGGTTGATTGTGAGAGAGGTGGCGGATCCATACACCAGCCACTTCCAGGACTGGCAAGGGCAGAGGCGGTGGGGAGCTGTGTCACACGGGTTCAACCAGGATGTGGGAAGATGGAGCAGGAGGGGAGGTGGAAAGTGTATTTGCCTAGGACCCTGGCCCAAGCCGTTCCCAGCAGAATGGTCAGGGGAGGGATGTGTGGCTCTACACATCCTGTGCATCCCCGAAGGCCTGTGAGAACTAGTGAGAACTTACAGCAAACCCCCAAGGGGCCCTGTGCCCTTTTTGCTATGGCAACTCCAGTTGGAACACTGGCTCAAGTCAGCAGGAGGCGCCTAGTACCTGGCCATGTCACAGAGCTCCAAACCATATGGGCACTGCCCAGAGGCTTCCCAGCACCCCAGGTGCAAATGCACTGTTAGTGAGGCACCAGGAGGCCCTGCTGGCCTGTGAGCACCAACTGCCTACCTCTAAGCAGCCTCACTACCCCTCCCTTAAGGCTGTTCCTGTTGGAATGCAAATGAAAGCACACATCAACAAAGTGGGCAAGGAATGGAGAAACAAAACATCCGGCCACCCCCTGGAGGCTTTTCTGCATAGTGGGTCACATATGTGCAGTCCTTCCTGCTCAGAAAAACACAGGGCTGCTGCCTAGCAAGCCAGGCAAGGTCTTCAGGTGGTCTTGGCCAAGGGGGCAGAGGCCGTTTCCAGACCAATCGGATGTCAGTCATAAAACCAGAAGGCAGGAAAGGAGTGCCGCTTCCCTCCTACCTTTGTCACAAACCTCCTGTGCACAGAAAAGGAGCAGAGGGGCTTGGGCACAGAGCAGGCAGACAACAGATTAGATAAATGGGGATTGGTGTTCATCAGAGGACTGAGAGATCCCAGGTGTGCAGAGGGTGAGAGCAGAGGGAGATTTGGAGAAGATAAGAAGGGCTAGGCCAGGGTGAGGCAGTTGTCATTTCCCCAGAAGAAGTGAAGAGGTGCATGGGGAGGTGTGCAGCCTGTGAACCTCAAGAGGAGGAGGGGGAAATTGGGAAGCAGAGGCAGAGGCAAAGAGGCAGTGACGCAGAGGCATGTGTGAGTTGAAAGCAGTCCAGAGCAGCAAGGCAGGGACAGAGGGCTAGGAGAGAGAACTCGGAGGGAGTTATCAGCAAAGCAGGTATGTGTGCAGGGGACAAGCCTCAGGAACTCAGCTGCAGATGGCAGGTGGTGGCTAGGAAGGCCAGGTTGGGCGCCCCACCACCCTGGGACCAAGTAGAAGGGAGAAGAGGCAAGGGATTCTGTGGCACAGGCCTGCCCCATTCTCTGCGCGCAGCGCTGGGCTTTAGGGTGTAGACCTGAGGGGTAACGAATGCCATCCTTGGTTGGGGCACTACTGGGGCGTAATCATGTGGTCCAGTTACATTGACATTTCTGCCTTGATTGCTTTCCCGACGAGTTTGTTGCTACCCAGGTCTC
Organism: Perognathus longimembris pacificus; assembly: GCF_023159225.1. Taxonomy (NCBI): domain Eukaryota; kingdom Metazoa; phylum Chordata; class Mammalia; order Rodentia; family Heteromyidae; genus Perognathus; species Perognathus longimembris. The sequence goes on from NW_025961448.1 coordinate 2,128, forward strand.
CGAAGCTGCATGGTTCAGGGAATGGGAGACTGGTGAGGACAGCAGGGGGAGGCCCAAGTGCCAATGGACTGTCCAGTAAGCAGCGCTGGGCTCCTTAGCCACGCCCACCACAAGAACAACACCCTGGACTTGAGCAAGTAGGACACAGTCCTCGAAAACCCCTTAGCACCTTCCAAGTCACTGTGTACTGGGTGCGCTCACGTGTGCGTGTGTGTGCCCCTGCTTGCCTACATGCGTGTGTTCCTGATGCTGTACAAGAGTGTGCTTCCTAAGCCTAAGTCTGCATATGTGCAAATAGGTATGTGGATGTAGATCCAGGAGGACCCGGCACAGTGTGTTATAGTGAGCATGTGGGGGTGGCGGGGAGGAAGAGAGAGAAAGAGAGAGAGAGAGAGTCGGCTCGCCTGTGAGGAATTTTTTGTTCATGTGCGGTTGCATGAGTGTGTCAGGTATGAGGTTGGACAGAGGGAGTTCAAAGTGTTTACACGTTACTTGTTTTTTGAAGTTCCCGGAAACCAATCATATCGCGAAGGCTCCCCTCTTGTGCTGTCTGCTACACAAAGGTCTCCGTACTTGATGCCAAGCTGCCTCTGCTCTTGAAAGATCTGCATGACAGTGATGATGCTGCCTATGAATATCATTGCTGGGTTATTGGATAGAGGATATCCCTGTTCAATCCAAGTGAATCAAAGTGGTTTATAGAGAAATCCAGCTCATAGTATTTTAACAGTACTTATTAACTATTGAATACAGGATTGGTTGTTATTTTGAAATTGTATTTTTAGGAACACCAAATCTAATTTTATATACAGTTATACCAAGTATCTGTGTATAATTGTGAACTTCTAAGATTTACACAACAGTGCTTGGTAAGGTCTGCTTTGGGTCTTAAACAGTGCTCACAGGTGCTCTTAGATAGGCATTCCCAATCCAAATGGGCAGAAGCAACACAAGATGGCAAACAATGCAGTCATATCTCCCACTCAAACAAGCAGGAAGCAGAGCAGTCAATCAAAGACATAGAAGAGAAACCCTCAAAATGCTCTACAAAGTCTACTGATAAACATGTTAAATGAAAAGTTTGAATCCATCCATACATCAATCCATCCATAAAGTAATAGATGATTTCATGGCCTCAACAAAGAGAAAGATAAATGAACTTCAAGAGTCATATGAAAAGATAACTACCCAGCTAAAAGATTTGAGAGACAGCACTCAAAACCAAATTAATAATGTAAAGATGTCCATGCAGGACCTAAGAGATACTTCTAGCAAGGACATGGAAATCATCAGGAAAGACCAGTCTGAAGGAAAAGAGTTTCAAAATCAAGTAACTAGCCTACAGTCTCAAGTAGGTGAAGCAGAGGATCAAATCTCAGGAGCTGAAGATTCCCTGGAATCTATGGAGAAATGTCACACAAAAATACAAAACCAATCCAATCGATAAAACAGATCACTCCAGGAGCTCCAAGACACAAGCAGGAAGCACTATTTGAGGCGAATAGGAATTGAGAAAAACCAGGAGAAAGAAGTTAATGGAATATGCAACCTATTTAACAGAATATTAGCCAAGAACTTCCCAACTATCCAGGAAGGTAGGCCGATACAGATACAAGAAGCATTTAGAACCCCAAAGCGACCAGATCAGAATAGGACATCCCACTGACACATTGTGATCATAACAGGATCAGTAGAGTCCAAGGAAAGAATCCTTAAATATGTTACGGAGAAGAAAGTAATCACAAATAAAGGAAAAGCAAGCAGAATTACCCCAGACTTCTCAGCAGAGACCATGAAAAGCAAGGAGATCCTGGAATGAGGTATGCCAAACCCTAAATAATAATAAATATCAACCAAGAATGCTGTACCCAGCTAAACTCTCATTCATAGCTGAAGGACAAATAAAAGTCTTCCACAGGAAGGAAAAACTGAAACAATGTATCTCCACCAAACCAGCTTTACAGAAAATCCTTAAAGATGTACTATACAGGGAAAATAATCAAGATCCCAATACAGACAGAGAAATGAACCCTAAATAGAAAACCAGAATATTAGATCAAGAATTGGGAAGACACAGCTTTTAACAAGATAGCTACAATGAAAGGACAAATGATCATCTCTCAAACCTAACTCTCAACATTAATGGACTTAATTCTTCATTCAAACGACATAGGCTCATTACTTGGATCAAACATCAAGATCCGTCTTTCTGCTGCCTCCAAGAGACACATCTATCTAGCAAAAGCAAACTTCTTCTAAAGGTGAAAGGCTGGAATAAAATCTACCAATAAATGGCCCCCAAATGCAGGCTGGAGTGGAATTCTAGCATCAGATAAAATCGACTTCAAATGAAAAATGGTAAGAAGAGACAAAGAAGGTTACTACATACTAATAAAGCGATGTCTCCTACAGGAGGATATAACCATCTTAAATATCCACACACCAAATACAGGAGAACCCAACTTCATCAAACCAACACTACTGACTCTAAAATCACTCATAGTCCCAAACACATTGATTGTTGGAGACTTTAACACTCCACTGTCACCTCTGGACAGACCAACAGGCCAAAAACTGACCAAAGAATCCACAGAACTAATCAACTGCATAGACCAACTAGACTTAACCAACATCTACAGAATATTCCATCAAGCAATACCAGAATACACATTCTTTTCAGCAGCCCATGAAACATTCTCCAAATATATCACATCTTAGGGCACAAAGAAAATCTGTACAAATTCAGAAGTATCAAAATCATTCCTGCCTTCCCTCAGACCACAATACATTAAAATTAAAGCTCAACTCAAACAGCCACCACACAAAATGATACAATCCATGGAGACTAAGCAACACACTGCTGAACCATCAGTGGGTCATTGAAGAAATTAGACCAGTAATTCAATATTTATGGCATTCAACCAAGGTGAGTGCACAAAGTACCACCTCCTTTGGGACACAGCAAAGGCAGTACTCAGACGAAAATTTATATCTGAGTGCCTACACCAACAATCTGGATAAACAGCAACTCAACAACTTACGGAATCACCTTAATCTTCTCAAAAGAGAACAAGAAGCCATACCCCCAAGTCAATAGATGGAAGCAAATAATTAAAATCGAATCAGAATTAAATATACTTGAGAGGGAGAAAAAAAACCATCGCAACAATCAACAAAACAAAGCCTTGGTTCTTTGAGAATATTAACAAGATAGTCAAATTCCTAGCAAACCTGACCAAAAAACGATGGCAGCACACCCACATAAACATGATCCAAGATAAAACAGGTAACATCACCACAGAAACAACCAAAATTCAGAACACAATAAGGGACTATTTTGCAAACCTTTGTGCCAACAAATTCGAGAACCTGGAAGAAATGGATGATTTTCTAGAAAAAATTGATACCCCCAAACTCAACCATGAAGATTTAAACCTTCTAAACAGACTCATACCCAGCCTTGAAATAGAAACAGCAATAAGTGATTTCCCATCAGAGAAAAGCCCATGTCCAGATGGATTCACAGCAGAATTCTACAAGGCTTTCAAAACAGAAGTCACACCAATATTTTTCAAAATCTTCAATGAAATTGAAAGAGAACGTTCACTACCAGACTTATTCTATGAAGCCAGTATAGCCCTCATCCCAAAACCAGGCAGGGACTCATCAACAAAACAGAACTATAGAACGATTTCCCTGATGAACATAGATGCAAAAATTCTCAACAAAATTCTGTCCAATCGACTTCAACAGGTCATCAAAAATATCATACACCATGTTCAAACTGGATCCATCCCAGGGATGCAAAGTTGGTTCAATATACGCAAGTCAATTAATGTAATCCACCACATCAACCAGAGCAAGATAAAGAACCACATGGTTATATCTCTGGATGCAGAAAAGGCGTTCGATAAAATCCAGTACCCATTTATGATAAAAATCCTGGAGAAATTGGGATTCCAAGGAACATTCCTGAATATAATAAAGGCAGTTTATTACAAACCAACAGCAAGCATAATTCTAAATGGTGTAAAGCCAAAGCCATTCCTTTGAAAATCAGGAGCAAGATTGAGATGTCTGCTCTCTCCCCTCCTCTTTAACATTCCTAGCCAGAGCAATTAGGCAAGAAGAAAACAAAAAGGGGATCCAAATAGGAAAAGATGAAGTTAAGCTTTCTCTCTTTGCAGATTACATGATCCTATACCTAACGAACACCATAGACTCTACTCCCTAGCTACTAGAGCAGATCCAAAACTTTGGCAAAGTTGCAGGATATAAAATAAACCCTCGAAAATCAACAGCCTTTCTATATGCTAATAACACGAAGACAGAGCCTGAAGTCAGGAAAGCAACTCCCTTTGCAATAGTCTCAAAAACATAAAATACCTAGAAATAACCTTAACCAAAGAAGTGAAAGACCTCTATGATTAGACTGTTTGGTGTAAGTGAACTGAACATCTCCGTGGGGGGGGGGGAAGGAAAGGGGGAGGAGGGAGAGGGGTATGAGGGACAAGGTAACAAACTGTACAAGAAATGTATCCAGTGCCTAAAATATGAAACTGTAACCTTTCTGTACATCACTTTGATAATAAAAATTTGAAAAAAAAAAAAGAACTAAGGAAATGGAAAAACCTCCCATGCTCCTCGATTGGGAAGATTAATATAGTCAAAATGGCAATATTGCCAAAAGCTATCTACGAATTCCATGCAATACTCACTAATATCCCAACACCATTTTTTAATGAAATTGAGGAAGCAATCCAGAAATTTATATGGAAAAATAAATGACCCCCCGACTAGCAAAAACAATCCTAAGCAGAAAGAACAATGCCGGAGGAATTACAATACCAAACTTCAAGCTGTATTATAAAGCTATAGCTATAAAAACAGCTTGGAATTGGCAATGGAACAGGCCTGAAGACCAATGGAACAGAATTGAAGATCCAGCAGTGAACACACAGAACTAAGCCCCTTAATCTTTGATAGAGGAGCTAAAAAAATACGATGGAAGAAAGATAGCCTCTTTAACAAATGGTGATGGCAAAACTGGTTCAACACCCACAACAAAGCAAAATTAGATCCTTATATATCATCCTGCACCAAAATCAATTCCACATGGATCAAAGATCTTGAAATTATAACAGATACCTTGAAAGCACTAAAAGAAGTAGGAGAAACACTTGGGCTCCTTGGCACAGGACAGACCTGCCTTAACAAAGAGCCATAAATGCTACAAATCACAAAAAGGACGAGCAAATGGGATTGCATCAAATTGCTGAGCTTCTGCAGGGCAAAGGACATAGCTCACAAGATGAATGGAAAGCCTACAGATTGGGAAAAGATCTTTATCAGCCATACAATGAACAAAGACCTCATATCTAAAATATATGCAGAACTACAAAAAATTAAATTCCTCCAAAACAAAACCGCAAAGAACCAACAGCCCCCTCAACAAGTGGGCTAAAGACTTACAAAGAGACTTCTCTGATGAGGAAATGAGAATGGCCAAGAGTCATATGAAAAAGTGCTCTACATCTCTGGCCATAAAAGAAATGCAAATCAAAACAACATTGAGATTCCATCTCACCCCAGTAAGAATGACCTATATCAAGAAAACTAACAATAATAAATGTTGGAGGGGATGTGGACAAAAGGGAACCCTACTTCATCGTTGGTGGGAATGTAAACTTGTTCAGCCACTCTGGCAAGTGGTATGGAGATTTCTCAGAAGGTAAACATAGAGCTCCCTTATGATCCAGCAGCCCCACATTTGGCATCTACCCAAAGACCACAGAGAAGAACACACAAAAGCCACAAGCACAACAATATTCATCACAGCACAATTTGGCATAGCTAAAATATGGATCCCACCCAGTAACGCTCAGTAGATGAATGGATCAGGAAAATGTGGTACATATACACAATGGAATTTCATACCTCTGTCTCAAAGAATGACATTGCCGCATTTGTAAGGAAATGAAAGGACTTGGAAAAAATTATCCTAAGTGAAGTGAGCCAGACCCAAAGAAACATGGATTCTATGCTATGAATAGGATTCCCTATTCTCATAGGGAATAGTTAGCTCAGGTTTAGGCTAGTCACAGCAGAGGATCACAAGAGCCCAACAGCAATACTCTTATGAACACATAAGATGAGGCTAAGTGAAACAACCTCCATTTTATGGAAACAACTGTTATATCACTGCTGTAATTACTTTCAACATGCCATGTGTAACTGTAGCTTCTATTGTTGATGATGCTCTTGTATCCCCTTCCTGCGGTTGTACCTTCACTATCAGTTTATCTTATTTGAGTACTTTGGAAACTGTATATACTGGTATTAGAATTAGGAAAGTGAAAGGGAATACCAAAACCGAGAGATACAAGATAAAAAGACAAACGACTACAAAGGCAATGCTTTCAAAACTGTTTGGTGTAAGCCAAGTGAACAACTCTGGGGGGAGAGGGGCAGGGGGAGGGGAGGGTAAGTGAGGGAGGAGGTAACAAACAGTATAAGAAATGTATCCAATGCCTAACATATGCAACTGTAACCTCTCTGTACATCACTTTGACAATAAATAAGAAAAAAAATGTTTTTCCTATGAGGAAAACAATACAGTCTATGTTTCTTTAGGTCTGGCTCACTTCACATAGTAAATTTTTTTTGGAATAATTAGTACATGTTTAGGCTAGTCAAAGCCGAAGTCATAATAGCCCAATAGCTATGCCCTTATAGACACTTAAGATGATGCTAAGTGAAATGAGCTCCATGTTATGGAAACAAGTGGTATATCATTATTGTAATTATTTTCAACATGCGATATGAATCCGTACCCTTTTTATTTTCTCTCGTATTCCCTTCCTGTGGTTTTACCCCCACTATCACTGTATCTCATCTGAGCACCCTGGATACTGTATATACGTGTATTAGAGCTAGGGAAGAGAAAGTAAATATCAAAATCAATAGACAAAGGATAAAAATACAAACAACTCCAAACACAATACTCACAAAACCATTTGGTGTAAACCAACCGTACAACTCGTGGGTGGAAGGGGAAGCAGGAGGGAAGAGGTAGGCATGTGGAGGGGAGGAGGAGCTAACATATTTGACAAGAAATGTACTCACTGCATTATATATGAAACTGTAACCCCTCTGTACTTCACTTTGACAATAAAGGAGAAAAAAGACAATAAATATTTTTTAATGATTCTGAAACACCTAACATTTCTGAGAATTATAACATATAATGCTTAAGATTCTCATGTTAAAAACTAACATTTAGAATCAACACTCTCTTTCTCTGGCAATAGGAAAACTACCAACACATACACTGTTTGTGAATAAAGGTAAACATTTCCTCAAAGAACTGCTAATCACCATACATTTCCTTTCTTCCTTCCTGTTATTTACTTCAGCCATTCTCTGGCCATAATCTGAGTGAAACCAGCCAAAAGGTACAGACACTGAGGCAGGTAGGGACAGATAGCATGAACACACCAAGGTGGCTGAGGCCTGAGCTATTTTGGATACTATAACCTCAACATTAGGCACAGGTAGTGAGAGAGGAAGAGAGAGATCAGGAAAAGTAGAAGCCAAATGGCTGCTAGGTATAAAACTCTAGAGAAGTGTGGACTCAAGACAGTTGTCAGAAGCTGCAACACAAAAATGAATAAGATGTAAATTAGATGGGATGTTCAAGGAACTAACCAAACGAGAACATAAAACAAACTAAGTCAAAGCTAGGACAGCGAAAAGAGTAGCGCAAAATTCGGGAGGTGGCAACCATGGCCTGCGTTTATTAAAAAAAAAATAAAATAAGCTTCTCCACAAGCACAAACATCTCTCAGGCCTTCCTTCTCTCTCTACTCATAGAATAAGCATTCCCTCCTCTGCAGCTTTTGCTAGCAAGAGACACGTGATCTTTTTGTTAGATTATGAAACAAATACCAGTGATGAGCCAAAAACTTAAATATAGTAAAAGAGTTTGGACAGCACTGTGTTCACTCTGTGAGAAATATCCAACAGGAATGTGCAGTGTCTTTATTCAACAACATTTCTTTATTCGAATCACAAAGATTATGATTAAAGCATGTCTTTAACCCTCTCATATCTTGCTATCCTATTTATTCTTGTGTTAGACATTTACAATGACCACTCTTAGGAATCTAGAAAGTTCTGAGGAAGTACTGGCGGCGGGGGGGGTGGTGCTTATCATTACTTCCCAAAGCATAAGGGTGAAAAACAGCAGCTCATCAAGTGGGGGCAAGGGGAGAGCGGGAGACAAATGAAGGGGAAGGGGGGAATTGTAGTCAAGAATTCATTGTACATACTACAAAAGTAAGAAAACGGAAGGGCTGGGCAGAGGAAGGAGGGGCAAGAATGTTGAAAGGGGTGAGGTGGGTTAAGATCTGCCATATTCATAAACTGCTTTGTCAAATGGCAACTCCTTTGCACAAATACTTAAAGATAGTTTTTGTAAGAACTCAGAAGCTCTTCCCTTCACAGTAGTAGGACAAATTATTAGTTCCTACGCACAGGGACTAGAGTCTTTCAGGTCATTTGTGTTTTGGTGGGGTTTTGGTTTTTGAGCCAGCACTGAAAATTGAACTCAGAGACTGGGCTATGTCCCTTAGCTTTGTCACTCCATACTGGCCTGCTACCCCATGAGAAATAGCACAATTTCTGGTACTTTGGTGGTTCATGGAGGATGGATGTCATGGACTTCCCTGCCCAGGGCGGGTTTCAAAGCACAATCCTCCAAACTCATGAGGATCTGGGATTACAGGCCTGAGCCACAGGCTCCAGTTTCTAATGAGCTTTGGTCATCAAAAAAGTGGTAGTATAATTTTAAGGTTCACAGACATTAGTGCTACCTTTGGATCCTATGATATAAAGCCCCAAAGACCCGTCCTTTAAATAACTAATCAAATAAAAAATAAACAAATGTCTTATAATTAAATAATCATAAGATAGGAAAATAGAGACAAAATAATCATTAGTAATATAAACATAAAAATGGAAAAAAGCTTACCAAAGAGTTGATTCCTATATAGTTTAAGACTATAGGGAAAGTAAGCTGGAAGCCAGTGGCTGTAGCCAGTAATCCTAGCTATTCAGGAGGCTGAGATCTGAGGATCGAGGTTCTAACCCAGCCTGGACAGGAAAACTCTGTGAGACTCTTCTCTTCAATTAACCACCAAAAAGCTGGAAGTAGAGCTATTGCTCAAGTGACAGAGTGCTAGCCTTAAGCAAAAAAAGCTCAGGGACTGTGTCCAAGCCTGAGTTCAAACCCCGGGAACAGCAAAAATATAGGTAGGTAGGTAGGTAGGTAGGTAGGTAGATAGATAGATAGATAGATAGATAGATAGATAGATAGATAGATAGAGTTTGTGTTGCAATGGAAAACCATGCACTCTACATCACTCTCTTCCTAATTCATTCCACTACTATGTAACAGGATAAATAGCAGAGAATAGTAAAGGAAAATAAATATTTGTTAATTGGCGATGTCTTTCTTGCTATAGTCATATAGTTTCTTTCGAAGTGCAATTGGCTTCTCTTTCTCACTTGGAAAAGTCCACTTTGACTCTATTTACATATTCCATTTCAATTACTTCTGAACTAAAGAAACAATAAAACCACTGTTTCAGTCTTAAAATTCTTCTTTGAACCATTATGGAATCATAATAGTTACTTCTTTGGTAATTAAAGTAACACATAGTCACTTGGCCTCTGTATACTTCCATGCCATCATGACTGGTCATGATTTCACTTAAGAAAATGATCCCTTAATAGAAACAACATGTCACTTTATGGGACGTGGGAGGTGTTTTGCTATGGGTCATGAACATCCCTCTGCTCCACAATAGATTGAATACTAAGTGCAGGCCCTGGAAAGGCAGGGCCCTGCCACCTGAGTCCCATATGCGTAAGTTCCAAGCTGAGGGAAAGTCAGGTCAAACAACACCAATGCAATGGAAGGAAACCAGAGTTTAGATTCCTGCTACAGAATTGCAAAGCAGAGTACAGGAGAGGGGCCTGACTAGAATGAGGGTTGTTTGGGAGAGTGCACCTTCTAGTTTGTTCTTCTATACATGGATGGCCACAACATGAAGCCCACTGGGGTAATGTGTGCTCCATGAAAGCCTGGTGGAGTCACATTTCTACATCTACTCTTAAGTTTCCTGTATTTACTCTTGAGTTTCAACCATTCTTATTCTTCTCATCATATCCCATAAATGTGAAAGCAGTGTGAAGCTTTAAAATGCTAGTTGCACATGATTACAATTAAACAATGTGGAGACTCCTAAGAAATGGGAAATGATGAGGAAGGGATACATGATGCGTGTAGGAATTCTTTGTGACTGATTATAAAATTCTTTTTTCTGGGATTTCTGCTTCAAGACTGATGGTAGAAGCAAAGGTTTTCCTGCTTTAAAAAAAAGGTGTAAAAGAATAAAATGTCCTAGACTTCTTAATCCAAAGATACCTTGTGTTATAACAATTAGACATTTTCATATTCATAAAATGGTAACATAAATTTTATTACCACACCAGCATTTCATTTATTCCTAGCCTGATTTCCAGACTAATCTCAACATTCAAGAAAATATCTCAAAAGTAGCTGAAATTTAGGGCATTGAATAACATTGCACAGAAGAAAAGCATATACAAGAACATAAAAAGCTATGGTTTCTTCACTGATGTAATTTCACAATGTTAGAGTTTTTCTTTTATTAAAAACTACCAGTTGCAAAGACATGACTGGAAAGTTCAGGCACATGGGTCCGCCTTCCTGCCTCAGGTCCTGTTCAACTACCAGACAATCTGCAGGGTTATGAGATAAAGTCACGAATACAGTGTGTTTGGCTAAATATTTTTAATAGATTATAATACCTCTGTTTGGCTCAAATAAATTATCCAGCCTTATTTGGTCCACTTTCCCATTTCATGGTTGGCTGATCATTGAATTCTCTCAGAAAGCAAAGCAATGAAGAAAAGGGGAAAAAAGAAGAAAGATGAAAAAAGGAGGAGGAAGGGGAAAAGAGAAGAAAGATGAAAAAAGGAGGAGGAAGGAAGGAAGGGGGCCTGAGGAGGAGGACAGAGGACAGAGGAGCAAAATTCAGGAAGTCAGGAAGTCAGGTACTGGTGGCCTATGCCTACAATCCTAGCTATTCAGAAATGAGATCTGAGGATCACAGTTCAAAGCAAGCCTGGGCAGGAAAAGTCTACAAGACACTAAGCTCCAACCACCAGATAGTTCAGAGTAGAGCTGAGTGCCAGCCTTGAGCAAAAGATACTCAGTGCCCAGGCCCTGAGTTCAAGCCCCAGGTCTGTCAAAACAAAAAGTCATTTTTATGTTCCAGACTTCCTTGAGCCCATAGTTTGAAACGATATACGGAAGGGAAAACTATCACTCAACAAAGCTCAATAGCTTGTAGAGCTGCTGTGTCATTCTATTGCATGTCCTACCAGACACGTATAAAATGTGCTTTGCTTGGCCAAAGAGCTATCCACAACTCCCTGCTCAAACACCTGATGACAGTGGACATTCATTTCAATGGGAACAAGATAGACTTTCAATTTTCCTTCTGTTGTACTCGTTACAATGTGGCCAGATTCACACTCTCTCTGTGAAATGCATTGGATTTCTCAGTCAATATTGGCTACAATATTAGTAATTTCTCAAGATCTTGCCTGTCATTTAAATGCAGACACAAAACTCACAGTCTCCTCCTGGATTCCATTTCAGTTTCAACATAGAACCATCATCATTTTACCAAAGACCAACTTTCTTACACCATAGTTTCTATAAATAATGCACAAATAAATACTCTGCATATGCAAATTCAACCAATTACAGATTGTACATCTTTAAGGGAAAAGCAGTGCATCTGTACTAAAACACATTCACACTGTTTTCTTGTCATAATGCCCTATAATATGGTATAAAATCTAGTTACACATTATTTCAATTATATTACTTACTGTAAGCAATCTAGAGAAGACAAAGTATATGAAGGATGTTTGTAGTTTATATGCAAATATTATACTGTTTTATATCAAAAGAACTTCATTAGCCACATGGGTTGTAGAGCCAACCCACTTCAGATACTAAGGGACATTGTAATTTGGGGGAAAGTTATGTTGCAGATACTATTTGGCCAGCTAAACATTAACTGCTCAACAAAACTCTAGTGTTAACAATAACTATATTAAAAAGTTAATGGCAGCAGCAACTTGTTGACAAGACTCTATGTGCGTATGTGTGAAGAATAAAAGCTCAAAGGAGCAAGGTGCCAGTGGCTCATGTCTGTAATCCTCAAGAGAATGATTTCTGAGAATCAAGGTTCAAAGAAAGCATGCACCAGAAAGTCTCTTATCTACAATTAATCACCAAAAAATCAGGAAACAGAGCTGTGGTTCAAGTGGTAGACCACTATCCTTGAGTGCAAAGGCTAAGGGATAGCACTCAGGACCTGTGTACAAGCCCTGGTGCAAGCACCAAAAAGTATAAAAGCACAAAGAAAAATGAAAAAATGCACAGAAACATGTCAAAAACTGGGATGACTTAAAGGCTTTAAAAAAATCTCAGACTTTAAGGCAGACGGATGGGGTGAGAGATGTTGATGTTTGTGATGTATATCACAGTGGGTTACATTGTGCATTTCCCCAACTTTCTAGTGCTAACAGATTAAGGAATATGTTCCTCACTTTCAGTGAGGAACATTGAGCTCTTTGGAAGAAAAGGGAGAAGGAAGAGGAGGAAAAGAGGTGAGAAGAGTGGGAGAAGAGGCGAGAGGAACCGATAACAAAGAAGACTATCTAGACATATATTCTGACTCCCAGTTATACCATAATGTACAAGCCAGAGCTTGCTACAATTTACTCAATTAGAGTGAATATGATCATTGTATTTTATAACGTGTGAATATATTTTAAATACAAGAATTAAAGCTTCATGTCCATAATGAAGACCAGAACGCCTATAAATTGAAATTATAATTTTTTTTTTTTACATTTTAGGTGTCAAAGCCTATAAGTATGCCCTTATAACAAAAACTGCATGAATCTAGTGATCAATGTAAGGAACACATTATGAAGGGAAATGAATACATTTCAACTACCGTTCGTGAAGAGAATAAGGCCTTCAACTGAAGAGGCAGTGACATCTCTGGATGCAATGACGTCAGAAGTGTCATCGCAATTCCAAATTATCCTGTACTCATAGAAATTCCAAATTTTGAGGGGAAGAAGTTCCACAGTAAGTTGAATGACAGTATTAATTCCACTTATTCTAGCTGTTGGAATACTAGCCCAAAGTTCATGGCTGTGGCTGTATCTACTATACACAAGTGCAACATTGACTGCATTTCAGGTATCTTAGAGCTGATGGGTTGGAGAAACTATTTGCTTTCTCTACTGATTTTGTCCATCACCAAAGAAGACAAGGGATAGCTCGCAATTCAATTGGGAAGAAACTGGTGGAGCAGTGAACTCCTATTTAGCTCAGTTCCTCCTATCTCCACGTAAGAATCACCATTGTTAACACAAATTGGGGAGGGATGGGGGCATTGTGAAATTCCATGGCACTTTAAACCACCCCACCAAACTTCACCCATCTTGGCAAGCCAGGTTAGGTAGCAATGCTTCTAGGTGTAGCCAGTCATATCCTGGGTTTCAGGTTTCAGCCTGCAGCTCAGAGTCATCCATAAACAGTTTTCACATTCTCCACTTCCACCAAACCACCCCAGAAAGTCTCTAACATGGTAAGGAGGGCACCCAAACAGTTTTTCATGATAGGTCTCGGATGGCTTCCATTTTGGTCATGTCACAGTGTTGATTTTACACCCTTACAAAGCAATCAGAAGCAGAGCAGACTGTGGCCTTGAAAGAATGCTTGCTCCCACACATCGAATAAGGTACAGTGAATTGAAATTCCATATAGTATTGGTATCCTTTTACATAATTACCAACGGAATTACTACAGTGAGAAAGGGAAAGGAAGCCAGACATCGTGGCACACTTCTGTTTCCCAGATACTGGGGAACAGAGGTAGGGAGGAGCACAGTCTTGAGACCACCTGATCAAATGAAAAGCAGGGGAGGGAGGGGAGGAGGAGTTAAAGGGGAAGAAGAGTGAAAAGGGCAGAGGAAAGGGAGAAAGGTGGAAGAGATAGAGGAAGGGGAGGGCTGGCCAGCCCAAAAGACTATCCAAAGATAACTCAAAAGCCAAAAAAAAAAAAAAAAAGGAACTGGAGGAGTGGTTTAAATGAAGCAAGGAAAAGGCCTCAAGTTCCAAGCCAAGCATCACAGAGCAAGAATTGGACGAATTAGCTTCTTCATTTGTAAACAAGGCAGACAAAAGAGAACAAGAACACCCCTTCAAAAGGCAACTTGTCCTTGTCCACTCTCAGCAGAAAAGTCACTGAGCATGTCATGTCCAGCCTGTTGGATTCATTAGGCCTCAGAAAGACTTACTGGGGACATTCGTGGGGGCACCCTCATCACTGTGCCCTGTTCTGTGTCACAGGAAGTGGAGAATATCTGCCATTTTCATTTCCATAACATTCACCATCTCAAGTTGCTTATTCAAGTTTCTTAAGGTAAAACTGTTTCTGTTCTCTATATCATTGAAAATGTATACAGCAAGACATGGAGTTTTATATGCTCAAATCCACTGGATTAGCAAAGGAACACAAAGGCTCTGACACCAGGGGAAGAGTGCTCTATCTCAAAGCAAGCGTGACCATTTACGTCCATCACCATACTGGGGCGACCTCAATCCATCACCAGGATCTGTACTGCTCCCACTTGGGAATGAGGGGTACTTGCGCTTGTTGGCATTTACTCCCATTTTGTAAATAGTCATTTCATAAGTATAGAGGATACCTTAAGAAGTATCTACTTTCTGTGTATGCTCATACTAGGGCTTGAACTCAGGGCCTGGGCAATGCCCCTTAACTTTTTTGCTCAAGGCTGGCTTTCTATCACTTGAGCCACAGCTCTACTTTGGCTTTTTGGTGGCTATTGAAGGTGAGAGACTCATGGAAATTCCTGCCTAGGCTGGCTTTGAATCTCAACCTTCAGATTGCAATCTCCTAAGAAGCTAGAATTATAACTGAGCCACCACCAGATGGCTTCTAGTCTCACTTTTTACCTGTAGCTGTTAAACACTCCACACAAGAAGTTCTCAACTTTAATCTCACTATTCATAGAATAGAATAGACTATCATCATATAGAACAGGCTGTCCATTCTATATTAAAAATCATGTTTAGAAAGTGGCTCAGGTGGTAGAGCTGAAGAGCTCAGGGACAGAGCCCAGGCCCAGAGTTCAACCCCATGACCAAGAAAAAAAATATCATGTTTCTTTCATTTGGAATATCAGCAGATCAGCTACCAGTGTACCTTTATCTACCTATCCATCAATTCTTAGAAATTCAAAAGGCAACCAACAAACTTTGTATCCATTCCTACAGATTTTCTCAGGAGCCATATTTTCTTCTATTATGAATTTCTGAAACATAAGTATAGTTTTCTTTCTCTACCACCAAACCATTTAAACAACTTCCCATATTGTAAACATTTCATAGATTTAGGTTATATGCTCCAAAATGTACTCCTCTTGATTTTGCTTATCCCACATGGAAAGTCCTTTTCAAATTAACATTTGGTGTCATCTTCATGGAACTAGAAACTCCATGAGGATACAGGGCAAGTCTGCCTTATTTGCTCCCCCCCAAAAATAATCCCAAAATCTGGTACTGTTTAGAATTTATGCTAGGTAGAGAATTGACTAAGATGCTAAGTCGTTATTGCCCAGCTCTTACTTACAATGATATGACCAGTTTGTAAAAAGCCATATGTGGAAATGATTTGCACAAGATTGTGTAACATGTTAATGAAAAAGCCAAGGTGGCTTTCTTCATTTCCTATTCTACATGGATGACACCACAGAGGTTCTTATACCTGTTTGCATTTCCTTAGCCTCAGGTCCTCAGCTCCTCCCACTAGCCCCCAGATCCACCCATACCTAATGAGCCACTCCTACTCACTACCTGTCTACTTCCCCTTTACCCCCAGAGAGAGAAGCTGCCACCTGGATAAGGTGCAGACACCATGTAGCTCCCTCTCCCATGGGAACTATGGCCCCACTAATAAACCTCCGTTTGAACCTTCTTCTCCTGTCTGTGATGATCTCTGCATGGTCCTCTGGGATGGCCGGGACATATCTTTTCAACACCTAATAGGCTGAGGAGGCCAATGGTACTGATGAATGAGTTCTTATCACTTGAATGGTGTATCCATTCCCATCGTTCTTCATTGGCTGGACAGAGAAACCTTTCTGTAAATATGCCTGCTTTATGCATACTTCATGGAAGATCCAAAGAACACAACCTGAAGTAGAATTCTGTAGCCATAGTGACGAGCCAAGTTACTCTCTTAGAGACAGTCAGGTATGACAGGGATCAAGCCACAAATAGCAGCTGTTATTTCCTTGTCTCTGCCATTGCTAACGCAAATCTGCTAAACATAGCTTTGATGAATTATTTGGGGTTCTTAAAAGAAAATTTTCTTTTGGTTTTCTAGAGCGTCTCTTGATCTTACAAAAAAGGTAAATATGCCTTTCTACTGAGGACAAAGATGATATAATAATGACTGTCCAATTTTATGTTATAAATATCACTGTATAAATAAATCTGATTTGAATAGGTCTACGAGTCAGATGGAGAAGACACTCATTTTGGTAAACATCTCATATTGAAGCTGTAAAGACACTCTTTACTAAGTCTTTCTACCCGGTATGCTTCGGTCTAAATGGTCTGTTTCCCCTGTCATTTTGGTGAACACTTTGGAGACAAAACTAGGTATCATGAAAACCCCAAATTCCACTGCTACAACACCAAGAGATACTGACAGGCAAGATTATCTTTATAAATGACCTACAGATGTTTAACTAACCGCCATGTACATTAGCTTTAGGTTCTGAGCAACTTTTGCAACATTTCCCACTTGTTCCTCTGTGGAGCAGAGGAAGGAATGTAAGAAAAAGACTAATGAACTGTGGGTGCAGCTTTAGTGGTAAGAGAATTTGCCTAGTCTTACTGAGAAACTTACAAAAAAAAAAACCAACACAAAAAAACAGAAGTATTATTTAAGCTCTAAACACTAATATGCCAAACAATTTACATAAATCGTACAATGGAGAAGGAATTTCTAGTCTTTTTTTTTCCTGGTGAAAAAATGAAGTGCATTCATTTGATCACAGTCACACCATTATTTAGTATCAGATCTAAGATTGCAGTCTAGACATATCCAGCTCATTCTGGATTCCTTATGAGGCTTCTAGCTCTGGAGTCCCTCTGCCCAGGGGACAAATCCTAAGATTGCTAGCACTTAAAACTCTCCTAGTTATAGAAAGTAAATCACAAAGAGCCTCTCCTACTGTGAGAAGCCATTCAATAAATCGTCCTCAAAGCCTTCCCACAGAGGCTACCTGGGAAAACCCCAGTAAGACCTGAGTTCTAGCAGAAGCCATCAGTGAGTACAAACAACACAAATTTGCTTCTTTGCTACCGACCCTTGGCTCTGAGACTCAGCCTGTCATCAAGAGTGTCAACTTCAATGGATGGGCATGTGTCCACAGGAACTGAGTTGAGGTCACACTTGTCTCACTCTGTCCTGCAAACAGATGTCTGGGTGACAAGTCTTAGTCACACATGGCGAACAGAGGTTCCAGCCAAATCAGGTGGGAAGTGCCATATCTTCTTTCTAAGCCCTTTTGGCCAGCCAGCTCATTCCCTAAGATAATCCTGCATCAGCTGGTTTTCTCCAGAATCTTTTAACACAAAGCCTGCGTTTGGGTGATGTCTTGTTATTGGACAAGCAGAACTGAGTTTATTTCTGTAACTCACCAAAAACCCCATCTGGTTCTGTGTGTTTGAATGTGCCCCTTCAGAGTTCCCTCCCAAGGAGCCAGGTAAAAACTGATGTAATGCAGAGTTCTAGTGGTGGCAAGAAGGAAAGCAGGTGATAGAGCAACCAATAAACAACAACCCAAGAGAATTGCTGTTTATTATTCATTTATCACATTAAGATGGAAAAACAGGGCTGGGAATATGGCCTAGTGGCAAGAAGCTCTCTGTTCGATTCCCCAGCACCACATATATGGAAAACGGCCAGAAGGGGCGCTGTGGCTCAGGTGGCAGAGTTCTAGCATTGAGCGGGAAGAAGCCAGGGACAGTGCTCAGGCCCTGAGTCCAAGGCCCAGGACTGACCCCAAAAAAAGCAAGATGGAAAAACAAAGTCTGTAATAATCATCCCAGGGAATATACAGCAAACTCTTAAGGATAATAGCTTTCTCCCAGATGACAAGAGTTCAATCACTGGCCTACATGAAGCATCATAAAAACAATAGTATCTCCTCTGGAAATAGAACTCAGTGTGGTCACTTTTCAACATTTTACCAAGTTTGTTATGAATCTTCCAAATTAAATTTAAGCTCCCCACATACACACAGCCCGTGTACTGGATTTTTTTGTATATTCAAAAGATGCTCTTTCCTGCCAGGTGTGATTTGTGAAGTCCTATACCTACCCTACCCACTGTCGGGGAAATTAACATCATCTCTATGGGGCAGGGGCAGCTGTGATTTCATTCCTGTCCTGGAAAAGTTCTTCCCTTGAATATCTTACTTCTGAGGTCTTTCTCAACTACTCAGGATGAAACACACAATGTCAAACATCCACGCTTTGTCTTCTCATCAAAAGCCTTCACTGAAAAAATAATATATCTCAAAGATGGTCAAATACAAATACTAAATACAAATACTAAAAGCTTTTATGCTGTATAACCTGAAAATTGAAAAGTCTAAACTGTGCCTGAACTAGTTATCATGAGACAAAAACCAACCGCAAACTATAAGAAATTACAGGCAGTAGTCCTTTTTATCCCCAGTCCCGGGGCTTGGACTCAGGGTCTTGGGTGCTATCCCTGAGCCTCTCTGTGCTCAAGGCTAGCGTTCTACCACTTGAGCCACAGTGCCTTTTCCAGCTTTTTCTTAGTTTGTTGGAGATAAGAGTCTCATAGACTTTGCTGACTAGGCTGGCTTTGAACTGCAATTCTCAGATATCCACCTACTGAGTAGCCAGGATTACAGGCGTGAGCCAGCAGTGAACAGCAGCCGCAAAGTTCTTCACAGTCACCTGCAGCTTAATCATAACTGGGGCGTGTTCTAAGGGCTGTGCTGTTGCCATCCCACTGCTGAGCAAACATCACACAGCTCACTCACACAAACTAAGCTGGCTATGACATCACTAGGTTACACAATCTTAGGGGTCCACTGTTATATTTGTGACCTGTCTTGGGTTGAAGTGTCATTATGAAGCACATGACTACATTGAAATGAGCTCTTCCATATGAGAGAAAAAGACTCATTTTCCATGCATAAGGATGAAAGAACCTAGAATGTTCATAAATACATTCACCATGTTTATCTAAAGAACTTCTTGAGATTCATGGGAGTTTTGATGCCTTATATAATATTGTATCCACTAAATGCCTTCCCCTGGCCATATTCCAAGAGCTTTTAAATTGTTAGGTCTACAGACAACAACCAAGGCTCAGAAGTCTCTGAATGAAGATTTAATGATTCCGGGGTGGGGGGTGGGGGTGCTCATTCACTACCCTTTCGTCTCTATCCTTCTAATACACACTGTCACTATGGTTTCTTATAACTACACAGAAAAATGGACAACATGGAAGAATATTTCTGGCAAGGTACTGAGAACAAAATAAAGAACTAATTTCCTTTAGTCTTCATTTTTACCTACAGGTCAGATCACTTGCGAATATAATAACCACAAAAAACTCTGCACTAATATAACATTAGACACCAGGGCTTCACAGCTATTCAGACCAGGTTCACCACGAACACTGAAGTTATTTAATAAAATTGAAGATGACTTTTCAATCCGGGATACTAAGAAATTTGTATATCCCCTTGCCAATATTTTTCATGGTGATTAGCTCTTTTTTTTCCCCTCACAGACACTGGTATGCTGCTTAAAATAATATTTGTGGCTTTACTCACCATCTGTCAAAGGGAGACATGTTGATTTTCTTAAAGCAAGTTGGGTCTGCATTCTTTCTCTGTTACTGTTACAGGTAGACCTGACAGGCATATGATCTTTTGTTTGCAAATGCTCTCCTCTAGATGGAACCTAGTTAAGTTTCATTTCTTACCTGCTGGACAGTTGCACTCAGAAGGTGTTTCTCTTGTGATTCTCAGTTTAGCCATGTGTTCGTAGGATTCCTGTAGGAAAAGAAGATATATTAAGAGCTAGCAGTAGTATCCCAGTTCTGTGAGTTCTTCAGGGACTCTTCCTCTGTGGCTGTTAATAATGTTTGATAGCCTGCACAAACAGCATTTATGTAAGTGCATGGATCTTAGCCAATGCTAACAGTACTCAAGACATAATTTTGTTTTTAATTTAAAAATCAATTTAACATTGACATAGATTGAAAGATTTGGGTAATACCTTTCTTCATTATTCAACTATCACCACCCTGTTAGGTTTTTAAAGTAGGTAGCCAGTAAAGGAGAACGCCACGCGGTATTCAGGCAGGAGAGAAAAGTTTATTACCAAACTGCTGGCCTGTGGCCAAGATGATCCATGGCCAGAGAGAAGGGAGAGAGAGGGGGGGGAGAGAGAGAGAGCGCGACCCCCACCCAGCCCTGCTTTATCTAGGGCAGGGGCAAGGGGTGTGGCCAGGTGGATTATGAGGTGACCTCAGGGAAAGGTAACTGCCTCCAGGTCTGCAGGTTACCCAGGTAACTGGGTGGAGACTTAATGAGGTGGGGACATCTGCATATAGCCCTCAGGGAGAGGACCTAACACACCCTCTCCCTGAACAGCCAAGGCAAAACTCCGGCACTAACAATGCAGCTCATGGCAATGTGTGTCCTATCAATAACAGCCAATGTTGTAGACATACTTTATCACATTCGGGCTGCAACTACTGCATCTCTCCACTGGCAGAAAAACTACCCTCTCCCTACTGGAGTCTAAGTCATCTTTAAAGGAATCCCTTTCAATTCTCCATTCATCAATATCTGAGCACAACCTCTGTTAACTCTCCCCCTCCAAAAAAACAAAGGAAAACTTTTTTTTTTCCAATTTTTAAAACCTTTAATATGAAAAGAATTCCGAGTTAAATGAATTTTTAAATCTATGGGCTTATTTCACTTTTAAGAGTGCTTACCATTCTCTATTGATAAGGCCTAACCTTATCAAATGAAAAACAGATGTGAGCATTACAATGAATATTCTCCATACAACTGAGAATGCTGACAGCCCAGACTCCACAAAACTAAACAGCCGGGCAAAGCCCCTACTGCCATTGCAACATGCAATCCTTAAGGAAGACAGAGGGAAGATCCTCCACACAGACTTGGAGAGAAACCAAGGAAGGGACTTGAATAAATAGATACCACAGAGGCTCACACATCCCAAATCAACTGTATAACCAGTAAGGGTGGATCCTGTAGACTGACTGAACCTGTGCAAAATTCTATCCACATGCAACTCCCCCTCGAGCAAGGCCCAGCCTCACACACCTGAGCGAGAAGTCGCTCCACTCAAGTAATATGGTCTTCAGCTGATCCGCCTTCTTGGGCAGCAGGGGAACGGAGGGCGCCCCTTTAGCAGATTCCAGGGTGAGGATCCTCGCCTGAAGGTCGTTGGTTTTCACCCCAAGTTACAGACACGAAATCATGGCCACCCCGGAGAGGAGGGTGGCCAGGGTGGTGCACGGGGGCATGGCACAGGTGCAATGCTGCCTGGAAGGGCTGGGTTCTTCAGATCCAGCCTTTCACCCTGCTCCCTTCCCCACAGGCTTCTTCACCAGCATGGTAAGGGGGGGGTCCTCTGGCCACCTTCTACCTCCTGCCAAGACAACTGGCCAGAGGAGTAGCGACAAGTCCTCCAAAGTTCAGTCCTGGCGGCTGCACAAGTAGTTGGCAGAGTAGGTGCCAGGCAGGCGCGGTGAGGGACCTGTATGGGGCTCAGCACGGGGACCCGCAGGCAAGGACCATCCTCAGCCTGTGGCTCTCCTCCCAGCTGGGAGCAAAACAAACCAAAATAATGCTCTCCTCTGCACTCCTCTGAGCTCCTCTGCTCTCCTCCTCTGCTTTCCACTGCTCTCCTCTGCTCTCCATTTCGCCTCTCCTCCTCCTCTGCTCTCTGCCTCCTCTGCTCTCTACCTCCTCTGCTCTCCTCCTCCTCTGCTCTCATCTTCCTCCTCAATTTGATGATAAACTTGGCTTCAGGTGTGTTAGGGAGATAGAAGCGTAAAGGTAGAAGAGGGAAATGGGTTTCAAATGTACCCTAAGTGCATCAAGTATTGAAAATGAGTACCTCGTTTATGGCTCTGCAACAATCTAACATGTCCTCGGACCCTTTTGGTGCCAATAAGATAGAGGAGAGTTGTGTGACAGATCTCTGGTCTTGCAGGCTTTAGGTTGTAACAGAAAGGAGAACTAGATGGTTCTGAATGTTTATTCAAGGTCCATCCACCCACTTCCTCACTTTCAGCCCTCCCATTATGTTCTTAAGCTTCAAGGAAATAAGTGTTTCTGTTCTCTCACCCGATCCACTCCATTTCCCCCATGTACGGTCCAGTGCCAGGTGCTAGCAAGATCAACAGGGAGCAAGGTGTGGGTACTGTTCATTGGGAGCTGCAGGCTTGTTGTGTTGGCTGGTCCCTCTGGAAGGAATGCTGGTGGCTCCCCTACCCTCTCCTCCTCGTGGGAGAGACCCCCATGACCTGTGTTTGCATTTGCCTCTGTGCTTATATAGCCTCTGTATTTACACCTGACCATGCTAGGGCAAATAGGCTTCCCCTAGTTCTTAAGCAATGAGCCAGAGCTGTCCAGTCAACGGTAGTTTGGCAGCATTATGCTGCCTTTAGCCATTTGGGAACCCTATGAAATTGGTCATGGCCCCTTCCAGGATGTGCAGCCTACCAGAGTGCACAGGCGTGAGGCAGAAATAGCAGGGCCTCCTCTTGAGCACAGACCCCTCTCCTCCCGCCTTGTTCCTTTGCTGGGGCTGGCAAGCCTCATAGGCAGGGTGGCCCGACGAGCTAGGATGGCCAGCCAATGACAGGTAAGATCCTTCAGGGGGGACGACCTAAGACAGGCGCTTTCTCGAGTAGGACATCCACCAGCTTATTAAACAGAAAAGGAGGAGATGTGGGGCGCACCGCCTGGCCCCGACTGTGCACGCCCTGGAGTTGTGTGACTGTTGCACCGCCTCCGGGGAGAGGGATCCTGGCTAACCCCGCCTGCCTTCGGGGTCCGGAACTGGAAGGCAGCTCTAGGCAGTAACCTGGGGTGGTCCTGCTGGTAGTGACATAGACTCAGGCCGCCCCTTAGGGAGGTCCCATGGCCTTCCACCCTTGATGGACAGCTCCGACCGCCAATCGTAGCCCCTGACTAGGTATGTTACACCCCTCCTCTTCCTGCTGCCATTGCCCATACTTAAGATGGGGTTCGCGCCAATAAACAGAGAGCGGTCTTGAACTCTGCCCAAGTCGACTGACCATCTAACTGTGGCATAAAGGTTGGGTTGGGCTGCGTGCGGGCGACTTGCTGCTTATTACCTATTCTGGGTTCACCCTCGGCGGGGAGGGGCGCGCCTCCTTGCCTCTCCTGCTGGTCAGGAGAGCGCCCGGGGTGCAGGGCCCCCTGCATCTGTCCATCCATCTGTCTATGTGTCTGTCTCCCTGTCCATCTGTCTGTCCATCTCTTGTGCGTCTGTCTGTCTCCCTGTCTGTCTCTATGTTGTCCTGTCTGTCCGTCTGTCTGTGTGTCTGCGCCTCTCTCCGTCTGTGTGTCCGCCCGTCCCTCCTTTTCCGTCTCCCAATCCACATGTCCGTCCCTCTGTCCGCCCCTCCATTCCTCCGACTGGACTGTGTCTCTCTGTCTGGGAGACGCACCCAGCACCACCCAAGGAGGATTCAGCACCCAGCACCACCACCCAAGGAGGACTCAGCACTCAATATCACCACCCAGGAGGCCTCAGCACACAATACCACCACCCAGGAGGACTCAGCACCCAGCACCACCACCCAAGGAGGACTCAGGTCTGTCTGTCTGTCTGTCTGTCTGTGCATGGCACCCGCACCCCCGAGGCCCCAAGGCCTGTCCTCACCGGGGTGCCGCCTTGGCTTCCCCATCCCCGAGAAAGGAGAATGAGATGCCCAGGAGCCAGGAAACCCCCAAGAGAAGCGAGAAAGGGGAAGCGGCATCCACTCCCCGTCCGGAGCCCAGAAACGTCGGGGCCCAGCCGCCCCAAGCTCCCCAGGACACCCACCCGGGGGTCCACACCTGACAGCCCAAACCCCTGGAACCAAGATGGGCACCCTGGCTGCCCCACACCCGACCCGATGTGCCAATGGCCTGCAGTGAGTGTGAAATCCCCCGGGGCCACCAGGGAGGAGAGGGAGGGGGAAGGAGAGAGGGATGAGATCAAGCACCCATCCCCCACCCAACCACCCAACACCCATCCACCCACCCACCCATCCATCCACCCACCCATCCACCCACCCACCCATCCATCCACCCACCCACCCAACCATCCACCCACCCATCTACCCACCCATCATTCATCCACCCACCCATCCACCCATCCACCCACCCATAGATCCACCCACCCATCCACCCCCCCACCGATCAATCCACCCACTCTTCCACCCATCCACCCAATCATCCACCCACCCACCCACCCACCCATCCCCATTGCTCTCTCCACAGTGCTCTCCAGGTCCAGGCCTCCTGCCCTGATCCTCCCCTGGTTTGCAGCCTCCATCTTCCTCCCCCTCCTCCTCCTCCTCCTCCTCCTCCTCCTCGTCCTCATGGCTGAAGCTCATCCGGGTAACTCACCTCCTTTCTGGTTCCTCCATCAGCCCAAGGGAGGATTCAAACACAGTACCCTTGTATGGATGATCCTGACTTCTCACCTTTGTTCCTCGTGACCCCCCCAACCCAACCAGAGACTCCCACATCATCTTCTGGAAGCTTCCCCGCGCCCTCCTGACCCCTGAGACCCCCCCAACCTTGGGCCCTGCGACCCCTGACCCTGTACCTGACCTGGGCCTGACCTTCGACTCCAGGAGCCACAGGCTAAGCTTGCACTGTGTGGCCACCACCACAGAGGCCCGGTGCATCGTTGTGAACCCGAACAAGGGGTCGGTCACACTGCTGGACAGTTTGGGCAATCGAGGCACGACGGAGACACCAGGCCCCCACCCTGGGAGGCCAATGGTGGGGGCTGTGGGGTAAACTGAGGCAGGGGTGGGCTGGCCCACATTCCCTGGTGTTCCGGGGGCTAAGTTGAGGCATGGATGGACGAATGGATCTCCCAGGTGTTCCGGTTTATGTCAAGGCACCGACCCCCCCGCTCTCCAAGGTCCCCGTCGGACAATGTAGCTGCGAATTCTGGGATCTCCTGTGGTACCAGGGAGTCGAGTTTGAGGTTACACTCACTGTGGCCAGGAGGCCCCTGACCAAAGGCCTGGGGTTCACAAACCCGGGTGAGGTCCTGAGGTTCCGGGTAGGGGGGGGGGATCGAGGGTCAGGGGTCACAGGTCATATGTTGAAGGTTCAGGGGTCATTGGGTTGAAAGTTCAGGAATCATGGGGTTGAACTGGTCAGGGGTCATGGGTTGACGGGTCAGGGGACATGGGGTTGAAGGGTCAGGGGTTTTGGGGTTGAAGGGTCAGAGGTCGTGGGGTTGAAGGGTCAGGGGTAAGTCTCCCCACAGGACCTCCACCCTCCCCCCCCCCCGCCATATCGTTTCCCCAAGCCTTGTGTGTTATGTCTTCGAGGCCCAGGCCCTGAACTGCTCATGGGCACTGGGGCCGCAGGCACCGCGGGGGACACAGTATTCCTTCAGGATCCGGACTCCAGGTGGGGCCACCCCTGCCGGTTTCAATGCCCCCTCCGCACCATTGTCGGTTTCTAATGTGACCCGCTCATCCCGCCATTGTCAGTTTCTAACGCCTCTCTTTGGCATTGTCAGTTTGTAATGCCACCTCTGTTGGCCATTTTTGGTTTCTAATGTCCCCCCCTTCGGCCATTGTGAGTTTCTAATGCCCCACCACTCCCTAGGACCGGCCTGTACCATGAGTGCTGGCCGACATGTGCCAGTCCGGCCTCCAGGTGGGCTGCATCCTCACCGATCTTGCTGGCCTCTGGGCCCAGACCTACGCCCTGGTCACCGGCTCGAGCCCCGCTGGCCCCGTCCACTTCCTGGACGCCTGGCTCTATGCCCGTGAAATTGGTGAGGGTGGTTTCCAGTACCCCCTGGACCACCCAGGGCGGTTTCAAGTATCCCAGAGACCACCAAGGGCAGTTTAAAGTGTCCCCAAGAACACCGAGGGCGGATTTGTGTCCTCGAGACCACCGAGAGTGGTTTCAAGTATCCCCACGAGCACTTTGGTGCATGGAGGGCAGTTTCAGGTATCCCCAAGACCACCTAGGGCGATTTCAAGGGTTCCCCATGACCCCCAAAAGCAGCTTCAAGTTTTCCCAGGACCATCCAGGGCGGTTTTAAGTGTCCCCGAGACCGCTGAGGGCGGTTTCAAGTGTCCACACGAGCACCTTGGTGGATGGAGGGCGGTTTCCACTGTCCCCATGAGCATCCAGGGCAGTTTTGAGTGTCCCCCAAGACCCACAAGGGCAGTTTCAAGTATCCCTGGCACCACCGAGGGCAGTTTCGAGCCCCCCCACCCCACCCGGTGTCCCTCCATTCATCTGTGGCAGTTTTCAGAACACTTTGACCCCCGGTGAAACGTGAGCATTGCCTGCGGCCCCCGGGGCTGGCAGGTATGGTGGGAGCCACACAGGACCTGGAGGCAGTGGAGCAAGCACGACTTCCGGTAACAGCTGGCCCTGTGCATGGGAGTACTCAGTGCAACACCCGGGAGTACTCGGTCCAGCACTGGCGGGGAGTATTTAGTCCAGCAACGTTCAGGCGGGGGTGGGGTTCCGGATTGGTGTGGGATGGGAGTACTCAGTCCAGCACCGGGGAGGGATGGGAGTACTCAGTGCAGCACCCGGGAGTACTCAGTCCAGCACCAGGGAGTACTGGTTGTAGCACCCTGGACTACTCAGTCCAGTATTGGTTGGGAGAGGTGGGTTTCAGGATTAGTGTGAAATGGGAGTACTCAGCCCAGCACTGGGGAGTACTCCACACAGCACGTGGGAGTACTAAGCACATCACCCAGAAGTACACGGTCCAGCACCCTGCCCCGCAGTCAGTGCTGACTGAGGCCTGTGCTCTGTTCTTTTAGCATGGTGGCCAGCTGGTCTCCCAGGACTCCCCGGTGAGTGCTCCTGGAACCGCCCCGTGCCTCAGTTTACCCCTGCCCCATGGCGAGTCTCCCCCCACATTGAGGTCTTGGGAGGCTCAGACAACACCTACGCCCTGCCAGGCCTCGAACCCGGGCCTCACCGGGCCTGTGCATCCGGGCCAGGGAAGCCCGCACCCTGACCTAGGGCTCCTGGAGCAACACGGTGGAGTTTGGGGAGCAGAGGGCGGTTTCAACTGTCCCCAGGGAGGTTTCAGGTGTCCCCAGGAGTAGAGATTCTGGGTGGGGGGTGGTTTCAAGTGTCCCCAGGACCATTTTGGGCCTGTGGGTGGATGGAGGGCGGTTTCAAGTGTTCCCGGGGGAAGGGGTCTGGGGCGATTCGTTTCAAGTGTCTCCAGGGTGGGGAGGGGTCTGTGGTGGGTGGTTTCAAGTGTACCCAGGGCGGTTTCAAGTGTCCCAAGGGTGTTTTCTAGTATCCCAATGGGGAGGGGCTCTTGGGGGGGTGGTTTCAAGTGTAACCAGGACCACCTTGGGCCTGTGGGTGGATGGAGGGCGGTTTCAAGTGTCCCCAAGGGGAGGGGGTCTGGGTGAGGGTCAGTTTCAAGTGTCCCATGATGGGGGCAGTTCTTTAGGGGGTGGATTCAAGTGTATCCAAGGCAACCCTCGGCGTGTGCATCGATGGAGGGCGGTATCCAGTGTCCCCATGAAAACCTTGGGCCTGTGAGTGGATGTAGGGCAGTTTTGAGTGTCCCCATGGCGGTTTCAAGTGTCCCCGGGGGAATGGGGATCTGGGTGGAGGGGTGGTTTCAAGTGTCCCCAAGACCATTCTGGGCCTGTGGGTGGATAGGTGGCGATTTGAAGTGTCCTCAGAGGCCTCACATGGGGGGGAGCCTTTGCAGGTGGAGTCGTGTGGGGAGGGCTGGGGCAAGGAACTGAGGGTCACGTGTCCCTCCCTCCCCACTTCATGTGACCCCTCCCCCTCCCATCCCTTCCTCCCCGAGTGTGTGCACACCCACACGGTCGGAGGTTTCAAGGGTCCCCGCCGGGCCAGCCATGCTGCACCTGCTGCTTCGGCAGCACTGGGGTCGCTGGGCCTGGGCTGGGGCTGTCAGAGTTGAGCCGGAATCTGAACCCGGGGCCCCCAAGGTGGGGGGGGGAACGCAACGCATTGTGGGCCATGCGGGAAGCCGGGATTCGAGCCCACATCCACCCGTCCGTCCGTCTGCCCTGCAGGCTCCTGAGCGCCCGCGTTCCCTGTGTCAGCGACAAGTTGACTGGTGAAGATGGACAGACGGACGGATGAAGGGACAGAGGGACATGGGGGGCTGGGGGGTTGGGCGGTGACAGACAGACAGCGATGGGAATCGAGACACGGACAGACATGAAGACAGACGGACGGACAGACAGGGAGACAGGGAGATGGACGGACAGATGAACAGACAGACAGACAGACTGGGAGACAGATGGACAGACCTGGAGACAGACAAACAGGCATGGACAAGAGACAGGCAGACAGATGGACAAAGAGACATGGAGACAGACAGACAGGGAGACGGACAGACAGACACACAGCAGACAGATGGACAGACAGACAGAGACACAGATGAGCAGGACAGACAGACAGGTGGACAGGGAGACAGACAGACAGAACTGGAGACAGACAGATGACAAAAAGACACAGATGGACGGATGGACAGATGGATATCATGGAGACAGATAGACAAGAGAGGGAGACGGACAGACAGATGAACACACAGTGAGACACACAGGGAGACAGACAGTCATGGACAGATGGACCTGGAGACAGACGGACAAACACACTGAGCAGATGGTCAGACAGACAGACGGAGAAACAGGGAGACAGACAGATGGACGGATGGATGGACAGATGGACAGATGAGCAGACGGGCAGACAGACCTGGAGACAGACGGACACATGGAAAAATGGATGGACGGACAGACACAGAGGGAGACAGACGGACAGACAAAGAGATGGGCGGATGGACACACGGACAGCCGGACAGCCGTGCACCTCCCCCTGTCCTCCGCTGGGAGGAGGAGGAGGAGGAGGAGGAGGAGGAGGAGGAGGAGGAGGAGGAGGAGGAGGAGGAGGAGGCGGAGCCATGGCCCGTGGTGGAGCTGAGCCTGCAGCCTGGGCCCTGATCATGGCGCCGCCGGGGTCACCCCAGCCCCCCCCCCCCCCCGCATGCACACACGTACCCAGGGTTAGGGTACTGAGTCCTCCTGCGTGGGTGCTGGGTGCTCAGTCCTCCCCAGGCATCTCCACACAAGATGCTGGGTGCTCAGTCCCCCCTGGCGTCTCCACACAAGGTGCTGGGTGCTCAGGCTTCCTTTGTTAGTGCTGGGTGCTCAGTACTCCCCCGGTGTCTGCATACGAGGTGCTGGGTGCTCAGTCCTCCCGTGCCTCCACACAAAGTGCTGGGTGCTCAGTCTTCTCATGTGGGTGCTGGGCAGTTAATCCTGTGTCCCACACGAGGGCCTGGGTGCTCAGTCCTCCTCCCATGAATCCACAGGAGGCGCTGGGCGCTCAGTTCTCCTCCCGTTCCTCCACACGAGGTGCTGGGTGCTCAGTCCTCCTGTGTGTGTGCTAGGCGCTCAGTCCTCCTCCCGTGCCTCCGTGAGGGGTGCTGGGTGCTTGGAATAATTAGTACATGTTTTTGGAATAATTAGTACATGTTTAGGCTAGTCAAAGCCGAAGTCATAATAGCCCAAAGCTATGCCCTTATGGACACTTAATATGATGCTAAGTGAAATGAGCTCCATGTTATGGAAACAAGTGGTATATCATTATTGTAATTATTTTCAACATGCGATATGAATCCGTACCCTTTTTATTTTCTCTCGTATTCCCTTCCTGTGGTTTTACCCCCACTATCACTGTATCTCATCTGAGCACCCTGGATACTGTATATACGTGTATTAGAGCTAGGGAAGAGAAAGTAAATATCAAAATCAATAGACAAAGGATAAAAATACAAACAACTCCAAACACAATACTCACAAAACCATTTGGTGTAAACCAACCATACAACTCGTGGGTGGAAGGGGAAGCAGGAGGGAAGAGGTAGGCATGTGGAGGGGAGGAGGAGTTAACATGTTGGACAAGAAATGTACTCACTGCATTATATATGAAATTGTAACCCCTCTGTACTTCACTTTGACAATAAAGGAGAAAAAAGACAATAAATATTTTTGAAAGATTCTGAAACACCTAACATTTTTTAGAGTTATGACATATAATGCTTAAGATTCTCATGTTAAAAACTAACATTTAGAATCAACACTCTCTTTCTCTGGCAATAGGAAAACTACCAACACATACACTGTTTGTGAATAAAGGTAAACATTTCCCTCAAAGAACTGCTAATCACCATACATTTCCTTTCTTCATTCCTGTTATTTACTTCAGCCATCCTCTGGCCATAATCTGAGTGAAACCAGCCAAAAGGTACAGACACTGAGGCAGGTAGGGCTGGGAGGAGGAGGAGGAGGAGGAGGAGGAGGAGGAGGCGGAGCCATGTCCCGTGGTGGAGCTGAGCCTGCAGCCTGGGCCCTGATCATGGTGCCGCCCGGGTCACCCCAGCCCCCCCCCCCGCATGCACACACGTACCCAGGGTTAGGGTACTGAGTCCTCCTGCGTGGGTGCTGGGTGCTCAGTCCTCCCCCGGCATCTCCACACAAGATGCTGGGTGATCAGTCCCCCCTGGCGTCTCCACACAAGGTGCTGGGTGCTCAGTCTTCCTTTGTTAGTGCTGGGTGCTCAGTCCTCCCCCGGTGTCTGCATATGAGGTGCTGGGTGCTCAGTCCTCCCGTGCCTCCACACAAAGTGCTGGGTGCTCAGTCTTCTCATGTGGGTGCTGGGAAGTTAGTCCTGTGTCCCACACGAGGGCCTGCGTGCTCAGTCCTCCTCCCATGAATCCACAGGAGGCGCTCTGCGCTCAGTTCTCCTCCCGTTCCTCCACATGAGGTGCTGGGTGCTCAGTCCTCCTGTGTGTGTGCTAGGCGCTCAGTCCTCCTCCCGTGCCTCCGTGAGGGGTGCTGGGTGCTTGGTCACTCTCTGGGCCGCAGGGCCTGGCTCACTGTCTGTCGCTTCGGCTGCCCACAGGGGAAGGGAGAGACGGACAGACGGGTGGACACAGAGACAGGGAGGGAGACACACAGACAGGAACAGGCACTAACACAGACAGACAGACAGACGGGGTGACACAGACTGAGACAAACAGACAGACAGACGGTTAGACCGGCTGTGGGACAGTCAGGCAGCTAGAGAGACACAGACAGATGGACAGGGAGATAGACAGACAGGGAGACAGACAGACAGACAAGGAGACAGTCGGATGGACGGACAGATGGAAAGACAGACAGGGAGACGGACAAATGGACAGACAGACATAGATGGACGGATGGACAGGGAGACTGACAGACGGACAGATGGACAGACAGATGGACGAAAAGACACAGATGGAAAGACAGAGACACAGACGGACGAACAGGGAGGACAGATGGACAAATAGGGAGACAGGGAGAGAGACAGATGGACAGACAGACGGACAGACAGACAGACGGACACACAGACGGACACACAAGCAGTGTGACAGACACAGAGACAGTCGGACGGCAGACAGACGGATGGACAGACAGACGGACAGATGGACTAACAGGGAGACAGATGGACAGACTGACATGCAGCGAGAGACAG
This sequence comes from Perognathus longimembris pacificus, assembly GCF_023159225.1. NCBI lineage: Eukaryota > Metazoa > Chordata > Mammalia > Rodentia > Heteromyidae > Perognathus > Perognathus longimembris. The sequence continues at coordinate 34,224 of NW_025961448.1, forward strand.
ATGGACAGACAGATGGGCAGACGGACAGACAGACAAGGAGACAGACGGATGGACGGACAGACAGGGACCAATGAACGTAGACAGATGGACGGACGCACAGAGCGACAGGCGCACAGGGTCCCAGGCCTGGGGACAGACAGACGGACAGACGGATGGGCAGGGAAACCGAGGCAGACAGACAGACGGGTGGACACAGGGACAACTGAGAGAGAGACGGACAGACGGACACACGGACAGGCAAGGGGCCTAGGGGAGGGCGGGGAGGAGGGGGACTGGGGCTCGAATCCCGGCCCGGCACCCAGCCACCCGGCACCCAGCTACTCAGCACCCAGCACCCATTACCCAGCCACCCAGGTTCTCAGCCCTCAGCACCCAGGTACTCAGCACCCCAACCCCCAGTACCCAGCCAGCACTCACCTACTCAGCACCCAGTACTGAGCACCCAGGTACTCAACCCTCAGTGCCCTCAGCACCCAGCGAACCAGTACCCAGCACCCAGCCACCCACTACCCAGCTACCCAGCAACCAGCCACCCACACAGCTACCCAGCTACCAAGTACCCAGCCACCCAGCACCTAACCCCCCAGCACCCAGTACCAACACCCAGCCAATCAGCATCCAGTCCCCAGCTACTCAGCACCCAGCCACCCAGCACCCAGTACCCAGCATCCCAGCCAGCCAGTACCCAGCTACCCAGTACCCAGCACCCAGCCACCCAGCACCCAGCTACTCAGCACCCAGATGCCAGCCTTCAGCATGCAGCTACTCAGCACCTAGCCCCCATTACCCATCATGCAACTACTAAGCACCCAACCAGTACCCAGCACCCAGCGACTCAGTACCTAGCCACCCAGCACCCAGTCCCCAGCACCCAGCTATTCACCACCCAGGTACCCAGCACCAAGTACCCAGCAACCCAGCACTCAGCTACTCAGCACCCAGTATCCAGTTATTTGGACCTCAGCATCCAGCTAGTCAGCACCCAGCCACCCAGCTACTCAACCCAGTACCTAGCACCCAGCCGCCAACCACCCAGCACCCAGTACCTAGTACCTAGCCAATCAGCGTCCAGTACCCAGCTACTCAGCACCCAGCCACTCAGCTACCCAGCTACCCAGCACCTAATCCAGCACCTAGTACCCAGCCAACCAGTACCCAGCACCAGGACACAACCACTCAGCACCCATCACCCAGTACCCAGCACCCAGCCAACCAGCCCCCAGCACCCAGCTACTCAGCACCCAGACACCCAGCACCCAGTACCCAGCTACTCAGCACCCAGCCACCCAGCTACCCAGCTATCCAGCACCTAATCCAGCACCTAGTACCCAGCCACCCAGCACCAGGACACAACCACTCAGCACCCATCACCCAGTACCCAGCACCCAGCCAACCAGCCCCCAGCACCCAGCTACTCAGCACCCAGACACCCAGCACCCAGTACCCAGCTACCCAGCACCCAGTACCCAGCACCCAGAACCCAGCCACCCAGCTAGCCAGCAGCCAGTACCCAGCTACTGAGCACCCAGTTCCCAGAACCCTGCTACTCAGACCCCAGGCACCTAGTACCTAGCACCCAGCACCCATCTAACCAGTACCCAGCACCCAACTACTCAGACCACACCATCCAGCTACTCAACACCCAGCTACCAAGCACCCAGTCACCCAGCACCCAACCACCCAGCACCCAGTACCTAGCACCCAGACACCCAGTAACCAGCCCCTAGCCACCCAGCACCCAGTACCCAGCACCCAGCTTCCTAGTATTTAGCACTCAGCACCCAGAACCCCCAGCTTGCAAATTGCACACCCGTGTATCATTTTACCCTGTTTTGACTCCACTGCCTCTGTCCCGCCTGTCCGCTCTGCCCCACCCAGCCCCCCATCCATCGCCCGTCCTGCCCTGGCCTGAGCCTTCCAGTGCCCCAAGCAGAAACAACAGGAAACCGCCAGGGTGGGGCGGGGCTGGCCAAGGAAAGCAAAGATTTATCATTTCAACTTCACATCTGAGTAGTTCATTAAGAATGGGTAGCCATTTGACAGGCAGATACCAATGGGGAAGATTCCAGGAAGAAGAGACAGAGACAGGAACACAGGAAGAGAACAACTCTCTAGAAACCAGGAATTCCTGCTGCTGAATGCCATAAGCATTGTGAAAATTAAAAAGAAGCTGGGGTCAATTTGGGCTCCTTCCATAAGGCAGTGGAGAAGAGGTATTTAAGCATAAGACATACATTTTAGAAGTGTCCCAATGTACAGGGTGCTGGTGGCTCATGCCTGTCTGTCATCCTAGCTACTCAGAAGGCTGACCTTTGAGGATCATGGTTGAATGCCAGTGAAGACAAGAATGTCTGTTAAAGAGTCTCATCTCCAATTAACTACAAAAAAAACAAAAACAAAAACCTGGAAGAGGCACTGTGGCTCAAAGAGACAGAGGACTAGCCTTGAAAGGAAAGGAAGAAGGGCTGGGAATATGGCCTAGTGGTAGAGTGCTTGCCTTGTATACATGACGCCATGGGTTCAATTGCTCACCACCACATATAGCAAAAAGCAAGAAGTGGAGCAATGGCTCAAGTGGTAGTGTACTAGCCTTGAGCAAAACAAAAACAAAAGCCTGGGACAGTGCTCAGGACCTGAGTCCAGGACTGGCAATGAAGGAAGGAAGGAAGGAAGGAAGGAAGGAAGAAAGGAAGGAAGGAAGGAAGGAAGGAAGGAAGGGAGAAAAGAAAGAGAGGAAGAAAGAAAGAGAGAAAGGAAGATAGTGAGTGAACTCAGGGTTAGCACCTGCGTTCATGCCCCACAAACAATAACAACAACAAAGAATCCACAAAATGCTAGTTTTCCAATAAAAGATTAAAAAGTTGTTAGAAATATGTTGCTAACTTATTAAAAAAAGACCCTAACACTTCAATTTTTAAATTTAGCTCAAATGAGCAAAGCATCAGGCAGAACTTCATATGGTCCTATTTAAAAGGATCACATTGGCACTGAACTACATTGAGCTCCTACATCATCATCAGTATAGAGAAAATGAGTCTAACCTTACATTTCTTGTTTTTCAGAAAATGGAAAATGCTGAACTCTCATATAATTATTACTTCTAAATAGGCATAATTAGTTGGTTGAGAGCAATCATGATAGACCTAGTAGTTTTCAATGTTATCAAAAGTTCTAAAGGCCATCTTTGATCAGGAATCTTATTTTAGAATAATCCTCACAGCTACCATGTGCCAGCAAAAAACTCAGCCTTATAATTAGAAAGACACCATCACCTCCACTTGGAGTAGCCAGCAGCCTCTCAATGTGTTTTCCTTTAAAAAAAAATATATATATAATTACTTATTTATTGTCAAAGTGATATACAGAGGGGTCACAGATCCATACATTAAGCCATGTTTTCTTATATGCAAATTATGATTTCAATACATACCCGATCTAATATTCAGGATGTTTTAGGAATGAAATGAGATAATTAATGTAAGATCAATTACCAACAATTTTTAGAAAGCCGAGCTGTATGAAAGCTCACACCTCATTGTTGGATCCTCAGAATTCATAGCATCTAGGACCATGCAACTCATTGTGTTTTACATCACACTTCTTCATATACATATGGGACCATCCTATTATATTTCATTGTCCTTTCAAGGGTTCTACTCATTTATTTTTTTAAAGAAAATCTCAATACCAAAATGTGCACTCTAGTTCTCTAATTCTCTAAGAATAATGTAGTTTGCTGCATACAAACTACTGTCATTATGTATTTCTAAGCCATGTACATTGAACATAACAAAATGTGTTAAAATTAAAACACATGATTTAGCCAGGCACCTGGGGCTCATACCAGTAAACCTGGATACTCAGCAAGCTGAGATGCAGAGGGTCAGGGTTCAAAGCCAGCCCATTCAGTAAAGTCCAAAAGACTCCATCTCCAATTAACCAGTGAAATGCTGGGCTAGATGTGTAAGTGGCAGAATACCAGCTGAGTGGGCATACATGCCAGGATGAAGCCTTGAATTCAAACCTTGTTACTACAGGTGGTGGGAGAGGAGAGGAGAGAAAAGGGGAGGACAGGGGAGAGGAGTGGAGGGGAGGAGAGGGGAAGGGAGGGGAGGACAGGAGAGGAGAGGAGAGGAGAGAGAGCACAATACATGGTTTAATAAGATTCTAATAGTTCAATACCTATTTTTGTAGCTTTAGACTGGTTTACAGAAGGAAAAGATATTTCACAAGTGAATGAACGATTATGGAAAGCAAATTGCTGTCTTCCACATAATAAACACATAAACAATCTTCCAAGTAATGTTTTACATCTACATAACTGGTTAACTAGAAAATATGCCAAAATACTTGAATTAGGAAAAGCAGTTCATCACTTAAAATATTGTAATTTATCTTTACAATCAGTTTGTAAAAACAACAACAACAAAAACAAAAAAGTAGCTGCTAAGTGCCAGTGGCTCTCACCTGTAATCCTAACTTCTCAGAAGCTTATGAGCTGAGACTCACAGCTCAAATCCATCCAGGCAGGAAAGTCTATGAGACTCATCTCCAAATAACTACCAAAAAAAGCTGGAAGTGGACCTGTGGTTCAAATGATAGTCTGCTAGCCTTCAGCACAAGAACAGCACCCAAGCCCTGAGTTCAAGCCTCAGGACTGGCATAATGAACAATCATAAATAGACCCAACATATTCGACTAGCAATGTGCCTTAGCAGCAGAGTGCACACCTAGCATGCATGAAGCCCTGGGTTCCATTCCTCCCCACCACATAAACAGAAAAAGGTGGAAGTAGTGCTGTGTGTGTGTGTGTGAATAAAAGCAGCTCAGGGACAGTGCTCAAGCCCTGAGTTCAAGCCTCAGAACTGGCAAAATAAAAACAACATTAAATTAAGTATATAACCCTCCTGGTAATACTAATGAGAAATCATTAGTCCAAGGCCCAGGACTGGCCAAAAAAAAAAAAAAAAAAAAGAACCTAAATGCTTACATACAGTACTTAGAAATTTTCTAAGCACTATCTGCTGTGTATCTGTTTTCTAATACTGTACAGTAATATGGTAATACTATCATGACATTATAGCTGATTAATATACTCTATGAAGTTTTTAGTAAGTGCCACCACAGTAACAGCAGCTAACTGAGTATTACCACAAGTAATTGAGACCATGAGTGACAGGTGGTTGAACTTCTCTTTGTGTTTAAAAAACAAAATGAGTTTTCACACAAAAGGAGAAGGGACGGACTCACGGGAGGGGCCCAGAGAAGGTGATATCTACCAACTTTTTCGAAGTGACTATGTAAGGAATTAAAAACATAGTCCTCTACTTTGAGAATTGTACTCAAGTCAAAAGTCCCTTCTGGTGGCCACCCATCTTGAAAGTGAGCCACTCAGAAGAGCAGAGAGTCACCCACTTTCCTTTCTTGATCTCTACACTATTATTGTGAGTAACTTCCTTCCAGTGGGCTAAAGTCAAGTCCACGGGAGTGGAAGGGACGTTGCCCATGCCTATCAGTCTCGTCAGTTGTGCAGTCCACAAAATAACAAGAGGTAAAACAATTCCAATAAAACAGAAGAAACAATACACACAGGCCTGATATTTAAAAGACTTACAAAATGGAGATCTCCTAAGCTGATCCGCTGGCTCCTGTGAAGAAGCAAAAGTAGCAGACCCAAGATCAAGGTGGGCAGGTTGAGCCTCCGTTAGGAGGCCCTCCTGGTCAGTTCCTGCCAAAAAGCGAACTGACTTGCACCATACAAGAAAGGCGAGGTTGGACGATCACGATGGGCACCCCACCACCTTGGGACCAAGAGAAGGAAGAAGAGGCAAGGGATTCTGGCACACAGGCCTGCCCCGCTCTCTGCTTGCAGCTCCATGCTTCTTGGTGTAGACCTGAGCGGTAATGAATGCCTTCCCAGGTTGGGGCACTACTGGGGGCCTAATCCTGTGGTCCTGTTGCATTCCCATTTCTCCCTTGATTTGTTTCCCCCAAAGTTTGTTGCTACCCAGGTCACCAAAGCTGCATGGTTGAGGGAACAGGATACTGGTGAGGACAGCAGCTAGAGGCACAAGTGCCAATGGACTGGCCAGTAAGCAGCACTGGGCTCCTTAGCCACGCCCACCACAAGAATATCACCCTTGACTTGAGCAAGTAGGACAGTCCCCGGAAACCCTTTAGCACCTTCCAAGCCACTGTGTACTGGGTGCGCTCGAATGTGCATATGTGTGCCCGTGCTTGCTTACATGCGTGTGTTTGTTCCTGATGCTGTACATGGGTGTGCTTACTAAGCCAAAGTCTGTGTATGTGTAAATAGGTATGTGGATGTAGATCCAGGAGGACCCGGCACAGTGTGTTATGAGTGAGCATGTGGAGGTGGCGGGAAGGGAGAAAGAGAAAGAGAGAGAGAGAGTCATCTCGCCTATGAGGAATTCTTTGTTCATGTGCGGTTGTATGAGTGTGTCATGTATGAGGTTGGACATAGGGAGTTCCAATTGTGTGCATGTTTACTTGCGTATTTGAAGTTCCCAGACACCAATCATTTGGCAAAGTCTCCCCTTTTGTGCTGTCCTCTGCACAAAGGTCTCCGGACTTGAGGCCCGGGATACCTAGCTGCCTTTGCTCTTGGAGATCTGCATGACAGTGACAATGACGCCTATGAATACTGTTGCTGGGTGCTAGTGTGCCTTGGTCGAGGCAGGGAAGGGTCAGATATCACTTTCCCTAGTGTCTTAGCAGAGCTTCCTGCAGGAGCCTTAAACATATGGTTGTGAGCCACGGGCACCAGGATTGCCAGCTCCTGCCTCTAGCCAGTATAATCCTTGGCTGCTCAATAGCAGGAAGTAGCAGGCAGGGATCTGGGCCAGAGAGGCCAAGGCAAGCGGGAAGACAAGAGTTAAGCAGACACTAGCGCAGAAAGGAGATGCCCAGACTCGCTGACCTGCTAAGCTTGTATCTCCCTTATGCTCTCAGCAAGAGAGATGAGGTTGATTGTGAGAGAGGTGGCTGATCCATACACCAGCCACTTCCAGGACTGGCAAGGGCAGAGACGGTGGGGAGCTGTGTCACACGGGTTCAACCAGGATGTGGGAAGATGGAGCAGGAGGGGAGGTGGAAAGTGTATTTGCCTAGGACCCTGGCCCAAGCCGTTCCCAGCAGAATGGTCAGGGGAGGGTTGTGCGGCTCTACACATCCTGTGCATCCCCGAAGGCCTGTGAGAACTAGTGAGAACTTACAGCAAACCCCCAAGGGGCCCTGTGTCCTTTTTGCTATGGCAACTCCAGTTGGAACACTGGCTCAAGTCAGCAGGAGGCGCCTAGTACCTGGCCATGTCACAGAGCTCCAAACCATATGGGCACTGCCCAGAGGCTTCCCAGCACCCCAGGTGCAAATGCACTGTTAGTGAGGCACCAGGAGGCCCTGCTGGCCTGTGAGCACCAACTGCCTACCTCTAAGCAGCCTCACTACCCCTCCCTTAAGGCTGTTCCTGTTGGAATGCAAATGAAAGCACACATCAACAAAGTGGGCAAGGAATGGAGAAACAAAACATCCGGCCACCCCCTGGAGGCTTTTCTGCATAGTGGGTCGCATATGTGAAGTCCTTCCTGCTCAGAAAAACACAGGGCTGCTGCCTAGCAAGCCAGGCAAGGTCTTCAGGTGTTCTTGGCCAAGGGGGCAGAGGCCGTTTCCAGACCAATTGCATGTCAGTCATAAAACCAGAAGGCAGGAAAGGAGTGCCGCTTCCCTCCTACCTTTGTCACAAACCTCCTGTGCACAGAAAAGGAGCAGAGGGGCTTGGGCACAGAGCAGGCAGACAACAGATTAGATAAATGGGGATTGGTGTTCACCAGAGGACTGAGAGATCCCAGGTGTGCAGAGGGTGAGAGCAGAGGGAGATTTGGAGAAGATAAGAAGGGCTAGGCCAGGGTGAGGCAGTTGTAATTTCCCCAGAAGAAGTGAAGAGGTACATGAGGAGGTGTGCAGCCTGTGAACCTCAAGAGGAGGAGGGGGAAATTGGGAAGCAGAGGCAGAGGCAAAGAGGCAGTGACGCAGAGGCATGTGTGAGTTGAAAGCAGTCCAGAGCAGCAAGGCAGGGACAGGAGGGCTAGGAGAGAGAACTCGGAGGGAGTTATCAGCAAAGGAGGTATGTGTGCAGGGGACAAGCCTCAGGAACTCAGCTGCAGATGGCAGGTGGTGGCTAGGAAGGCCAGGTTGGGCGCCCCACCACCCTGGGACCAAGTAGAAGGGAGAAGAGGCAAGGGATTCTGGGGCACAGGCCTGCCCCATTCTCTGCGCGCAGCGCTGTGCTTTAGGGTGTAGACCTGAGGGGTAACGAATGCCATCCTTGGTTGGGGCACTACTGGGGCGTAATCATGTGGTCCTGTTACATTGACATTTCTGCCTTGATTGCTTTCCCGAAGAGTTTGTTGCTACCCAGGTCTCCGAAGCTGCATGGTTCAGGGAATGGGAGACTGGTGAGGACAGCAGGGGGAGGCCCAAGTGCCAATGGACTGTCCAGTAAGCAGCGCTGGGCTCCTTAGCCACGCCCACCACAAGAACAACATCCTGGACTTGAGCAAGTAGGACACAGTCCTCGAAAACCCCTTAGCACCTTCCAAGCCACTGTGTACTGGGTGCGCTCACGTGTGCGTGTGTGTGCCCCTGCTTGCCTACATGCGTGTGTTCCTGATGCTGTACAAGAGTGTGCTTCCTAAGCCTAAGTTTGCATATGTGCAAATAGGTATGTGGATGTAGATCCAGGAGGACCCGGCACAGTGTGTTATAGTGAGCATGTGGGGGTGGCGGGGAGGAAGAGAGAGAGAGAGAGAGAGAGAGTCGGCTCGCCTGTGAGGAATTTTTTGTTCATGTGCGGTTGCAGGAGTGTGTCAGGTATGAGGTTGGACAGAGGGAGTTCAAAGTGTTTACACGTTACTTGTTTTTTGAAGTTCCCGGAAACCAGTCATATGGCGAAGGCTCCCCTCTTGTGCTGTCCTCTACACAAAGGTCTCCGTACTTGATGCCAAGCTGCCTCTGCTCTTGGAGATCTGCATGACAGTGATGATGCTGCCTATGAATATCATTGCTGGGTGCTAGTGTGCCTTGGTCATGGCAGGGAAGGGTCAGATATCCCTTTCCCTGGTGTCTTAGCAGAGCTTCCTGAAGGAGCCTAAAACATATGGCTGTGAGCCACGGGCACCAGGATTGCCAGCTCCTGCCAATAGCCAGTATAATCCTTGGCTGCCCAATAGCAGGAAGTAGCAGGCAGTGATCTGGGCGAGAGAGGCCAAGGCAAGAGGGCAGACAAGAGGTAAGTGGAAACCTGCCCAGGGAGGAAATGCCCGGATCCGCTGACCTGTTTTTCTTGTATCTCCCTTGTGCTGTCAGGAAGACAGATGACATGGAGGGCGAGAGAGGTGGCAGATCCAGACACTGGCCGCTTCCAAGTCTGGCAAGGGCTGAGGCGGTGGGCAAGCTGTCCCACACGGGTTCAGCCAGGATGTGGGAGGATGGAGCAGGAGGGGAGGTGGAAATTGTATTTACCTAGAAACATGGCCCAAGCCAGCCCCAGCAGAATGGCCATGGGAGGGATTTGCGGCTCCAGAGGTCCTGTGAACATCAACTATGACACTGTAACACAAGAGCTGGAGGAAGACTGACAGGATGACTTGCATTGTGCAGGTGTTTCTACCAGAAGAAAGAAGGCATTGTAGCAGGCAGCGTCAAGGCTAAGGCTACAGAATGAAAGTCATGTTTTCTGGCCCATGGGGAACTGAAGTATGCAAACGCTGGGCTGACAGCTACCATTTTATAACAGATGATCTGCTAATTGCATTTTATTAAATACTAAAAAAAGTTGGATGAGTAAAAGCATAAATAATACTCGAAATGAGTACTAACTATGATAAGGGCATCCAAAGTCACAGGAAAACTTTCTTTAAGCACAAAAATGTATTCCACGACAGCATTTATTTCAAAATTTCTGTCTTCTCAGAATTAATGTTTTAAACAATGATTCGTATAACTATCAATATTCCAATGGTCTTCAAGTTAATGCATACAAACATCAAATTTTGTAAGGTTTACAAAGATATGAAATCCAAATTATAAGGTGATATAACTGTGGTAGATATGGAGAACTGCAAATTCTAGCAATAAGCAAATAAAGTAAAGGTAAACTCTGGAGACTAAGTTGTTTTTATTTACATAAGGAGTTTTTGACTAGTAAATACCCAATCAATGTAAGAAGAAAAGGTATTCTCATCAGTGATAGTTGAATACTATCCTATCTCAAAACATTCTGGCTTTCTCTGAAATGGTTTTGAGAGGAGTCACTGTTTGGATTTTCCTTCTAAGTGTATAATGATTTAGCTCTAATGATACAAATGACTTAAATTAACGTAATTCTGAGTGCATACTTGACTAACAAATCTTAAGATTTTAGATATATTTTAGGATTAAAGTGATTCCCAATTCAATGTTTCTATCGGACTGAAACTACCGTGCTATCTCCTCATTTCTTCTGAGTAGACACTATTAAACTTCTCCATGAGTTTACATATTTTTTACAAACTTATTAAATCATCAGGGACTCTGTCTTATGGTGTAGGAAGGACAGAAACACAAAACCAAAATGAAGCCAAACCTTCAAGAAGTTGACACAAAAAGTACACAAAAGTCAGCCCTGGAAATAAGGGCAGAATAAGGGAAATAAGGGCTATCATTAGAAAGTAACCTAAAGGTTCAGGGGAAGAAGAAATTAATTTTGGACAGGAAGACCAGTATCTGAACTGGCCTCCAAGAGGCCTGAAGTTAGAAGGCTGTTTGCGTGTTCCATACTAGCGGGAACAAATCACAGAGGGGAAAAAAAGAAAAGAACAGAGGGAAATCTGGGAATATGGAAAGGAGCTCCATTGTGAAAGGCTTTTAGTATCAGACCAGGAAGGACTAAAGGAAAAGCAGTCAATTCAGGTTTTTAAGAAGAAAAAAAATGCAATCAAAACCAGCTCAAAAGTAAGAGTTCTCCTCACTGTTCCTCAATAATCAGCTCTTGTCTGTTGAAAACAAAAAGTAGTGTGCCTATGGTCCATACCTGTAATGAACCTACTCAGAATGCTGAGATATGCAGATCACAATTTGAAGCCAGCCTGGGCAGAAAAGCCCATGAGACTCACGTCTAATTAATCATCAGAAAGCAAAAGGGGAGCTGGGGCTCCAATGGCACAGCGCTGGAATTGAACAAAAATGCTCAGCTATAGTGCCCAGGCCCTAGTTCAAACCTCAAGAGCACACACACACACACACTCACACACACACACACACACACACACACACACACACACCAGCTCAGAGATTACTAGACATAATAGCCTAAAAGTTGTCATTTGAGCCTAAATAAAGCTATATACAATGCTGATTGGGAATAACTACAAGGCCTTTAGAAGTAACAAATGCCATTTGTAAGGAAATGGAAGGACTTGGAAAAAATTATACTAAATGAAGTGAGACAGACCCAAAGAAACATGAACACTATGGTCTCCCTTATTGGGAATAATTAGTACAGGTTTAGGCAAGTTATAGCAGAGCATCACAAGGTCCAATTGCTATACCCTTATGAACACATAAGATGATGCTAAGTGAAATGAACTCCATGTTATGGATACAATTTTTATATCACAGTTGTAACTACTTTCAATGTCCCATGTGTATCTGTAGCTTCTACTATTGATGATGTTCTTATATCACCTTCCTGTGGTTGTACCTACACTATCTCTGTAATTTATCTGAGTATATTGGAAACCGTGTATACTGGTATTGGAACTAGGAAATTGAAAGGGAATACCAAAATTGAGAGACACAGGGTAAAAAAAGACAAATAAATACAAAAGCAATACGTGCAAAAATGTTTGGTGTAAGTGAACTGAACAACTCAGGGGGGGAAAGGGTAAGGGGGAGAGTGGAGTGGGGTTTGAGGAGCAAGGTAACAAACAGTACAACAAATGTATCCAATGCCTAATGTATGAAACTGTAACCTCTGTACGTCGGTTTAATAATAAAAATTTGAAAAAAAAAGAAAAAAAGAAAGGAATTGCGTCACAAGGATAGTAAAAAATATAAGTAACAAATTGAAGGCTTATAGAAAAGCATGAACTGGATGACAGCAAGACAGAAAATAAAACAGTAGGCGGCTACCAGGAGGAATAGAATGAGCCAATAGATTCAGTCTTGGAGGTACGATGTAGAAGGTGACACTAACACATTTTATTTGGGATGACCACCCTGTAACTACAACTCAAAACCCCAGAGGTGAAAGTCAACACAGAAGTTTCTTCCAAACAGAGGACAACGTCAATATCAAGACATTAAAAAAAAAGAGAGAGAAAGAGAGAGAGAGAGATCCAGTAAAATTCATGGGGGCTGTTCTTGCCAGCCCAAGGAAGAAAGGATTCTGAGGGGAAGAGACCAGCGAAAAAGAAGACAATCAAGAAAAATGTCATAAAAGAGAATGTAAGTTTGAGCAAGGAAGAACACTAAGAGAGACAAATGCTAGAGAGAGGGAAAACACCTGAGAAAGCACTTACAGTCTTCCTGTCAAAATCATCTTCCCCTTTCACACATCCTACAGAATTGTTAAAACGATGACTGGTAGTCCTTGGCTAAGGTAGTTTGAAGTTTTTTAACCTATACCAACCTTGGTCTATTGATGACATGGGTCATGAATATCTGGGTCTTACGTGAAGGTCAAAATCTCATTGCTACCCAGGCTGTAAGCATGTAATCTATAATGGCACTGGACTCGGCTCTCCACTCCACTTCCCTCCATGGATACAGCACTTCAGAACTATTTGACACAAATTACCTATCTTCAGAACTGGCTTGAAACTAAGCTTCCATCCATCTCTACCCGTTTAATACAATCAAGCCAAGCCACTGCAAGAATTGCCTCCCAGCAGCCCCTCCTCTCCTTTCATTCCCTGCACGGGATCATCTGTTGGTCAGACATCAATCCTACTCTCTGGTGAACAGCTGACTCTGTTAGGGGTCGGTAGAAGGACCACCCAGCAGCTGCACCATGTTTTAGAGACAAAGCATGGTGGCCAATGTTTATGAGAATTGGAATACGGGGAAGCAAAGCAGTTAAAGCCCTTGGTAAGTGAAGAAACATTGTGCAAGTTAGCTCTTGGGAAAATGTTCTCCAGTGACTTCTCTGACATCATTCACAAGGCAGACAAGCAGGCAGTAACAGTCAACTTGCAGATTATGCACTTAATCCTCATGCATTTATTTTTATTTATTTATTTTTTGGCCAGTCCTGGGCCTTGGACTCAGGGCCTGAGCACTGTCCCTGGCTTCTTCCCGCTCAAGGCTAGCACCCTGCCACTTGAGCCACAGCACTGCTTCTGGCCGTTTTCTGCATATGTGGTGCTGGGGAATCGAACCTAGGGCCTTGTGTATCCGAGGCAGGCACTCATGCCACTAGGCTATAGCCCCAGCCCCCCTCATGCATTTATTGACACTCTACTTGGTGCGAGACATTGTGTAAAGACTAGATCATTTACCCACTTTAATTCATAGGCATGACTAAAACCCTCAAAGACTCTCTTGTTCAAATCTAGTTTGGCTTTAAGATCAGAGATCAAATGCCAGCACCTCCAGACAGATATCCATGAACCTTTCTCAGGCAACAGTAACAACTCTTTTCTCCCAAGTCTCATAGAATGCTGTTCATGGACTTCTTTTATGAAACACAATGATCCTCATACATGGTAATTCTTTACATGTGCTCTCTCCTAATAAACTTTCTCTCTATATATGCACATATACATATGTGTCTATATATGTGTGTATACATATGCGTATATATATGTATATATACATACGTATATATGCATATATATAACTGAAATCCAAGATTCATGTCGTGATAATACCCCATTATCTTCCCACATCCCAAAGCATAATGCATCTCCTTTGATAATGAGTGCGTTCATGAGCTAGACTTTGTCCACCAAAGGCTCGATACATATTAGAAGTTTGATTATATAAAGGCAATAATCTTATTCTCTGCAATTAAAAGTCAATCTTAACATCTAAAAATAGGGAAAATAAAACTGTAAATAAGTGCAACATAGCAAATTATCCTAATTCCAATGTTAACACTTTATGTGGTACAATTTGATCAAGATGAGATTCAACTTCACCTTTCATCTTTCTATCTAATAGAGTTTTCTAAAAAGAAACAAATACATTAAATTACAAAAATTTATAACTTAAGTGTTTCAAGTGAACTGTTTTGAAATACTTTAGTATATGAATTATTCTTAAATCTTATGGGTTCATTAAAATGGCTCCAATGAGTATCCGATTCTCATCTATCAACAAAGTTATTTGTGAACAAGGAAACTGGGTTACTGTGTGTTTTTGATAGTTTGGAATAGCTAAAATTCACATACCTTTCTAATTTACCATCATTTGGTTCAAATGGTCTAATTTACCAAAAGAAAATCTTGATTCTTTTTGAGAAAATACTGAGGCTACATGGGCTAAATAAATAGGAAAAAGGACCCTAAGCCTTTTTGATTTCAGGAGATGAGTATCTAGTAAGAAGAGTAATGGGTTAGTGTTTAGAATTCTAGGTCCATGCTTAGATGAATGAGCTCTTTGTTGTCAGTAAGTAGTTGGCTTTGTCATTTTTTTTTTGGTGCCAGTTTTGGGACTTGCACCCAGGATTCTGGGTGCTGCCCCTGAGCTTTTATGCTCAAGGCTACTATTCTACCATTTGAGCCAGAGCTCAGCTTCTGGTTTCTTAGTGGTTAATTGCAGATAAGGGTCTCACAGACTTTCCTGCCCACACTGACTTTGATCCACAATACTCAGATCTTAGCCTCCAGAGCAGCTAAGAATATGGGCACCTAGGTGTCTAGTACCCGGTTACTGGTTCTCTTGCCTTTAAACTAGATATGAGAACTTTAAAAGCTTGAAAATTGAAATTAAGTCAGAAGTAAGGAAATGGAAAAACCTCCCATGCTCCTGGATTGGGAGGATTAATATAATCAAAATGGCAATATTGCCAAAGGCTATCTACAAATTCAATGCAATACCCATTAATATCCCACCACCATTTTTTAATGAAATAGAGGAAGCAATCCAGAAATTCAAATGGAACAATAAAAGACCTAGAATATCAAAAACAATCCTAGGCAGAAAGAACAGTGCTGGAGGAATAACAATACCCAACTTCAAGCTGTATTATAAAGCTATAGTAATAAAAACAGCTTGGTATGGGCACCAGAACAGGCCTGAAGACCAATGGAACAGAATTGAAGACCCAGAAATGAACCCACAGAACTATGCCTACTTAATCTTTGATAAAGGAGCTAATACAATAGTATGGAAGAAAGATATCCTCTTTAACAAGTGGTGCTGGCAAAACTGGCTCAACACATGCAAGAAACTGAAACTAGATCCTTATATGTCACCCGGCACCCAAATCAATTCCAAATGGATTAAACACTTCGAAATCATAACAGACACCCTGAAAACACTAAAGGAAGGAGTAGCAGAAATACTTGGGCTCCTTGGCACAGGACGGAACTTCCTTAACAAAGACCCAGAAACGCTACAAATCAAAGAAAGGTTGGACAAATGGGACTGCATCAAACTGCAGAGCTTCTGCACGGCAAGTGACATAGCTCGCAAGATAAACAGAAAGCCCACAGACTGGGAGAAGATCTTTACTGGACATTCAACAGACAAAGGCCTCATATCTAAAATATATGCAGAACTAAAAAATTACCTTCTTTCAAAACAAAACCGCAAAGAACCAATAGCCCCCTCATCAAGTGGGCTAAAGACTTACAAAGAGACTTCTCTGATGAGGAAATGAGAATGGCCAAGAGACATATGAAAAAATGCCCTACATCACTGGCCATGAAAGAAATGCATATCAAAACAACACTGAGATTCCATCTCACCCAGTAAGAATGTCCTATATAAAGAAAACTAACAATAACAATTGCTGGAGGGGATGTGGCCAAAAGGGAACCCTAATCCATTGTTGGTGGGAATGTAAACTGGTTCAGACACTCTGGCAAGCAGTATGGAGATTCCTCAGAAGGCTAAATATAGAACTCCCCTATGACCCAGCAGCCCCACTTTTGGGTATCTATCCAAAAGACCACAAACAAAATCACAGTAATGCCACCAGCACAATAATGTTCATCGCAGCACAATTTGTCATAGCACGAATCTGGAGCCAAGCCAGATGCCCCTCAGTAGACGAATGAATCAGGAAAATATGGTACATATATACAATGGAATTTTATATTTCTATCTGAAAGAATGACATTGTCCCATTTGTAAGGAAATGGAAGGTCTTGGAAAAAATTATACTAAGTGAAGTGAGCCAGACCCAAAGAAACATGGACTCTATGGTCTCCCTTATTGGGAATAATTAGTACAGGTTTAGTCCTGTCATAGCAGAGCATCACAAGGCTCAATAGCTATACCCTTATGAACACATAGATGATGCTAAGTGAAATGAACTCCATGTTATGGAAACAATTGTTATATCACAGTTGTAACTACTTTCAATATCCCATATGTATCTGTAGATTCTATTATTGATGATGTTCTTGTATCACCTTCCTGTGGTTGTACCTACACTATCTCTGTAATCTTATCTGAGTATATTGGAAACCGTGTATACTGGTATTGGAACTAGGAAATTGAAAGGGAATACCAAAATTGAAAGACACAGGGTAAAAAAGACAATCAAATACAAAAGCAATACTTGCCAAAATGTTTGGTGTAAGTGAACTGAACACCTCAGGGGGCGAAAGGGAAAGGGGGAGGAGGGAGGGGGGAATGAGGGACGAGGTAACAAACAGTACAACAAATGTATCCAATGCCTAATGTATGAAACTGTAACCTCTCTGTACATCAGTTTGATAATAAAAATTGAAAAAAAAATAAAATTAGATATCTCTCAAAAGGTTTTTAATGAGATGCCATCAGTATGACACAGTCAGAATAAGGTTGAATTAAGTATCTCAGTACCTGTGGCCAACTTAATTTGACACATAAACCAATTAACTACCACAAATCTGCTCATATTTATCAATATACATCATCTTACATTATACCCAATCTCTCAATACTGACAGTAACAAGCATCCTTGTATCATAATTCATACATATATAACCAGACAAACTAGCCTTTCTCCAGAAGGAACACACCAGTACATGGGCAATGTTTATACTTCACAAGATCCAATCATTTAAGTGCAATAATAGGATGTACCAGGCAAGGCACTGGTGGCTCCCACTTGTAATCCTAACTATTCAGGAGGCTGAGATCTGAAGATCAAAGTTTAAAGTCAGCCCAGGAAGAAAAATCCATTGAGATGCTCATCTCCAATTAATCACTGGAAATCCACAAGTGGAGCTCAAAGTGGTAGAGTGCTAGTCTTAAGGAGAAAAGCTCAGGGGCAGGCTCTCAGGCTGAGTTCAAGCCCCATGACCAACCGAATTAAAAAAAAAAAGCAAGTGATGTCAAATTAACAACACTTAACACTACGATACCTCTTAGGTTACATAACAAGCAACTTAAGGAGAACACTGGGCTTAGTATATTTACATATGTGCACATAAAACTCCTAAATGCACAAATACAATCATAAGTAAATAAAGAAGACATAGTCCTGACAATTATTTTACAGTTGCCCATGTGGTCACCTGTGGTTACTTATAATTACTTTCTCTCTCTACTTATTCTGTTTTCCCTTTGTCTCACCAAGCTACTTATGGTTTTATACTGGGCCAGGTAATACAAACCTTCATTCTTAAAGGGTCTGTACAACTGATAGTCCATTAGATATGGTAACTGTAATAGTTTTCCATCGGGGTGGGAATGTGACTTAGTGGTAGAGTGCTTGCCTAGCATGCATGAAACCCTGGGTTCGATTCCTCAGCACCACATATATAGAAAAAGCCAGAAGTGTCTCTGTGGCTCAAGTGGCAGAGTGCTAGCCTTGAGCAAAAAGAAGCCAGGGACAGTGCTCAGGCCCTGAGTCCAAGCCCTAGGATGGGCAAAAAAAAAAAAAATAGTTTTCCATCGACCCTAATCACAGAACACGTTAATACCAAAAGGCACCTTCGGGGATCTTCTAGGACCCAGACACTAGGAAGTAGCTATCCGATACCCCCTGATTGCAAACAGATCCATCACCCCAGCCAGCACAGTAGCTTCCTTCTTTGCTTGTCCATTCAGAGGCATGAGAAAGCCACAGCGTCCAGGGAGCAGAATTCACTTCCAGTTCAATGGAACCATTGTGTCTCCCGATTGAAACATTCCTTCCTTTAGGACAAAGGCCTCTAGGTCAGCACAAAGTAAGATCATAGGAACAGGAAACAAAAATTTTGTTAATGGGTCACTAAGAGTAATCGTGGGTGGTGTCACTACCATGTTCACCATATGATTCTTCAATCCATTGATTCTAATTTCAGAGAAAAATCCCACCTATTCAATTCACAGTATCACAGTCTCCTGGGGAAGCTTGGTAGGCTTGATGGGAGTTATGGCATCATGACAAAGTCTTCCACCACACTGTCCTGCCAGCAGCTGCAGGATGTCATAGCAAACCAGTGAATTCTACCACCATGAGCATTATGTCTATCCTTTGCTGGAAGGTGAGTCCCTTGACCAGAAGCAATGCTATTTGAATACCATGATGGCAGATCAAACATTCTATAAGTCCATGGATGGTAATTTATCACAATCATTGCATGCAAGGAAGGTGTATATATAGGAAATGAGAATTCCAGTAAGAACAAATACTGCTCTATGACAAAAGTGATCCGAAGAAATACATCCACCATCATTAGCTTCAATCACTCTGGAAAACAGTACCCTATCAGCCACCACTACTCATCTCTTTGGTCAGCTGACTGGGCAATCAGCAATGGCCATAGCTGGGTCAGCATGGCGAGTCAGTCATGCTTTCGAAGCCATGCATATTCCCCACCCAGTGGTTCATGGCCATTTTGCACATGGCTCCATTGTGTAAGAACAGGAGTGGCATGGGAAAAAGGATGATTTCTAGCCACAAAAAGGAGCAATCTTTTCACTTAATTACAAACATCATCCTCCACTCAGGTTATCTTTTGGTATTGTGCCCACACAGCAAGTTCTACCACCTACCTCATCCCCAATTTCCTTGTGACCAATTTTCCAGTCATGCCTCTTCTAAGTCCCTAACCAGCTAGCCAAACAATTCACACAAGAGCTCATACATCCATAAAGTCACTCAACTGGCCCCTTCTCCCTGTAAGCCAACCAACAGAGACACTGCTCAATGTTCTGCCCACCTAGAGAATTTCCCTTTACCAGCGTCCTTTCAAGGTCATCCTAGTACAGAGTCAAAGTGCTACAACTATCTACTCTTACATGGTGCCTGAATATCACACAGAAGGTTCTGTAAAGCAGGCCCCAGTTTCTTCTTCTGTCAGCTGATCACAGGAAACTTACTCTAAAGCCACAGGTATGGAATGAGAAGAATAAGAGTGCGACAGGACTTCAGACCATAGGCATTTGGGCTATTTCTTATAACTTACTTGTTCCTCTCTTTACTACTGGGAAGCATGTATATTCTCATCTGAATATTTGAGAGGTATTGAATTTTTGAAATCTATTTTGAGATTCTATCGTTTTAGATTTTCAGAGGAATAGGAGTAGAAAGAATCATCAAGAATAAAGATTAACAGAGTTTTAATCTCACATCCTATTATTATTTTCCAATTTCACCAAAACCTCATTTTTTCAGACTAGTGTTCAATTGAAATCCTCTTAATGCTCATGAGGCTTTTGTGGCAACATGGCAAAACGTCTAAGAATTACAAAGACCTAAGTTTGATATTTGCCAATACCATTGCTGAAGTCTTGGCAATTAAATCTCTAGGCCTCCTGTAAATTTGGGTCTTACGCATAAACTCTTAATCTACCTTCTGAGAGTACAGGGTAGATGTTGAGTGTTCTCACCACAAAAATGATAATAATCTGCGATATATATGTTAGCTAGATTTAACCACTCTATGTGTAAAATATGTTGTACTTGATAAGTATGTATCATTTTACCTGTAGATTTTTATAAATAGGTTGATTAAAAATGGAGGGAATACTACCTATGAGATACTGAATGGGCTCTAAGAAAATGAGTTCAATCAGGGAAAAGCCTTTTACAGGTAATGTTTATATTTGAACAAGAGCTTAGGATTTTTGTTTTTTTTTTCTTTAGAAATTTTATTTAAATATACGGAAAATAGTTATGGATGGCAAAAGGTGCTATTTATCCTGTATTTTTTATTTTTGTAATTTTGTATTCTTTTATTATTTAAAAGGTGATGTACAGAGAGATTACAAGAACATGTCAGGTAATGAGTACATTTCTTTTTAGACAATGTCACCCCTTCCGCAAGCTCTCTCCCTGTGTTTTCTTCCATTCCCCCCACACAAGTTATATAGTTAATTTTCAACATAGTGTCTAGTGAGTATGTCTCTGTTTCTTTCATGGTTTTGAGCATCACAGTTATTGATAGCATGTCTGAACCTGCTTCCTGGCTCTCCCATTGCACTCCTTGATCCCAATCATTCTACAACACCACAGTAATCAAGGGGATCTTTCTAAAACATGGCACATCACTTTTCTAGCTAAAACTTTCCAATGTGTTCTTAGAATATTTGAAATTAAGTCTAAACTTTCTATTATGGTTAATAAAACTACACACAACTTCTTTTATGACTCTATATCAGTTTTCTTTTAGGCTAGATAAAGTGTGAAGTACCCTGCACACACACACATACATACACACACACACACACACACACACACACACACACACACAACTCCTTTAGTTCTTACAAGAAAGTTTGAGAAGGTTGGCTGAAAGAGAGAAAAAAGCTGAGGAATTAAAATTAACAAACCTTCCCTAGAGCACCTAATTAGTAAGGCTTGCAACTGCTTCACACCCAGTTTTCAACAATATCTAGCACTTACTACATATCTTCTGCTAGACACTGAATGAATGTCTTTATATAAAGGTAACCACTTAATAGGACATATGCCACATGATGATATTATTATTCTCAAATGGAGAAAAACGCTTGGACTCAAAGAAGTTAAGTAACTGGATTAAGTCACAGAAGTAGGAAATGGCAAGGCTGGAGTTTAAATAAACCCAGGACAGTCCCACTTCATACTGCTAACCCTAAGCATTTCCTCCTCCACATCCTCCTGCTCTTCCTCTTCCTATTATGCCAGTCCTGGAGCTCAAGCTCATAGCCTGGGAACTGTCCCTGGGCTTATTTTGAAGAGCTTAGGTTTTTTAATACATTTTTAGCAAGTTTACTTAGGCTCATCTACCCTCCCATTGCAAAATGAAAAAGTTCATATTATTCTCTATGAGTCAGTACTTTGCTGAGATAAATTTTTTCAATACCATCTGTTTCATCAAATAAAATTCCTACTCTACATTAAAGATCAGCTATTGTATCATTCATAACATCTCTACAAATACAATTTCGAGATATGTAAGGGGGTTGGAAATTTTTATCTTTCATATATTATGTTCCTACAGCTTGTTTTATGCTGTATTTTGGAGTCCAACTGGAAGATAAATCTTTGCCCCTCTGTCTGAAGTAGTTTCACGTACAACCCGTATATGATTATAACTCTGTTGTAGTTCCTATCTCTTATATTTTTAGAGTTTTAACTCATTCCATGTTTGAAACCAAAAGACAATCGCTGTGCTATTTGTCTATGAAAGGTGATTGTGCACAGTTTAACATTTGGCAAGCAAACGAGAACCATGACTATTTCTGTTAACATAGGAGGAATCCCCATCAGGGAAGTGACTTCAACTGAAAGGAAATATTTGGATAGGAGGAAGAGGGAAGAAAAGAAAAAGAGCAAATAAAACTTGTCAAGGGACCACTGTGTTGGGAGCCTTTTCTCTAGACTCGGTGCATTGAAAAACTCCATTATGGAGGTATCATTCACATTCACACACGAGCAAAACAGTATCAAAGACTATTATTCCACACCACAGCTAATATGGTGAAGAGGGGAATGGATCCCAGCTGTCTCCTCCATGAAATTGTGCAGCTTTCAGACTGAAGCTAAGTGGACAGCATATCTACTCTGTAGCATAGTGGAGAGGGAAAGAAATGAGTCCCAGATTGGATAGTGAAGAGTGCCAACTTCAGAAAAGAACCACTGAAGGAGGGTGGGGAGAGAGGAGAGATGAGGTGCAACAGTTATCACCAGCACAAAGGAGGAAAGATAATTTCAAAGGAAGGGTACTTGAGAATGGTCAGCATTAGGAAGTTCAATCAATAAAAGAACAGGCTCTCCACCTGCTAATGCAATCACCATTAACCCAAAAAAGCATACAAATCATCATTAATGCCTTCTTCTCCCTCACCAATTAGTAGCAGGGTTCAAATGAATTCCCTTGCCAGGCCTTCCTTTCCATCCTTTCTGCCCTCACTCTACTTCAAACGTTTACTCCCCAGCTGAGAAACTTGTAGCCTGGTCTTATGGTTTCTAGTTGGTGCCCTGGATTCACCCAGCTTCTTCTCTTCAAAATAGTTTCATGTGACTCTTCTGTGCAGAGTTCAAAAGGGATTTCCCCCCACACCCCTGTCACAAATCCAGTATTTTTCCAGTCTTTACACTCTCTAGACACCTTTTTACTTTTAAGCCGCTGTCCCATATGACACTAACTAACCCTATGAGCTTTATCTGCTTGACTTGATCAGTGGCTGTGAACTACTTGCTCTCTGACCTTTATTCTATCTGTACCTCAGTTTATCAGCTGCAAACATGGAAATAATTTTTTTAAGAAAAAATAGTGCTTATCCCCTATAATTAGAGAATAAAACATGCAAAACTCTTGAAATAGTGCCTGACTGCACTATTGAATAAGCACTCAATGAATTTTAGTTATAATTGTATTAACTTTATGATTTTATAATTAACTTTTCAGCTAAATGTCATACAAAAACCCCCAACAACAACAAATAGGACCATGAACAGTGTATTGGTACCACGTAACATTTAGCCTCCACATTATGCTTTTAGCCACTTTGCCATGATCCCAACAAACTGCCCAAGTTCTGCCTCTAAAAGGCTCTCCATGTATTCTGACTATCTACTCTGAAGAGCCTGTCATACTTAAATGACTGATTCCTAAATATAGTCATTCTAAATCCAATCACTGCCCTTTCAGAAGCGTTGTCGCTGAACTCTTTCTGAGAGCAATGGCCTACCAATTTGGAATATTTTTACTTTTTGTGTAATGCTTATTAATTTATTGCTTGTAATTTTTTTTGCCAGTCCTGGGGCTTGAACTCAGGGACCTGGGCACTGTCACTGAGCTTCTTTTGCAGAAGGCTAGCATGCCAACAGTTGAGCCACAGCATCACTTCTGGCTTTTTCTGTTTATGTGGTACTGAAGAATCGAACCCAGGGCTTCGTGCATGCTAGGCAAGCACTATACCACTAAGCCACATTCCCAGCCCTGATTGCTTTGGTAAACTTTTAAACTACTATATTTTCCTATCACTTTTAAGTCTACAAATCACTTTGAAATCCATCTGCTCCTTAGGTTTCATTTCCCTGACTATGATTGCCTGCCCCAGGTGGCAGGAACTGAGATTTTGCTTGTCTATGTAACTCTGCCCTGCCAGGGCACTGCCAGGGAGCAGATTCCTAAACACAGGCGCATGAAGGGCATGGATTGTCCTATGCACACAGCTTCACCGTCACTGAAGAAAGAAACAAACTACTTTTCAAGTAAGAAAAAAAGTCAATTAAGGTTTTTAAGGATCTCACTTTTCCTCCAAGAAATAACTTTCCAACTTTCTAGCAAATCTCTTTTTAGTTCAAATACCTGATGCTGCAAACGGTCATCTCTGTCTTGATACATCTAAATGGCTAGCAAGTGTGGGGAGGGGTAGTTGCCATAGTGACCAAGAGAAATGTCTGTAGACAGACAATTTCTGTCACTGAGACAGAAGAGTATTTCCTGTTCATCCATCTCTAGTTTGATTTAGTATAGTAAAGCTCCAAGGCAAAGTCGATTCATTTCAATTACAGAAGACATTGCTCTGGTTCTGACTCCGCAGGAATGGTACCAGTAATGTGTCACCCACACTTGACAATGGCTCAGTCTCAGCAATAGTTTGACAAAAGAAGAATCTCACCACTTGTTGACTGACAACAGTAGAGTCACATCAGTAATCAATAACAGTTCAGTCTCACTCATATTTTTGTGTGCCTTAGGACTGGAGTTAAGATTGCCACAGAAATGAAATCAACTATGAAAGATATTCATTTGTAATTCTAAGTGCTTACATTCACATAAACAATTATTTAACATGTACACAGGCCAGTAGTTACTACCTATTTCCATTATTCATCATTTTCTCTGGCACCTTTCACCACTTAATCCCATTTTTTCCAAAATTAAAATTTAAAGAGGCAACTTCACTCTGGTTTGGACAATGACACCATTCACTGGGAGACACAGGAGAAGAAGATGGGTCGGGGAGTGAGGTTAAATTCATCCTGAGCCATTCTAGATTTATAATGCCCAGCTAGACTTGTGTGCTGTTGGCCAAATTCTTCTAAAAAGCTATCCCATTAAGCCCAGCACAAGGTCGACTAATGCCTTCTGGCTTCTGTGAGTCTGAGGTTCGTATCTCTGATATTAGATAATCCATTTCACTGGATGCTACAGAGACCATTCTTTTGCAGAGGAAAACGAGTATTTTCCAGCTTCAAAATAGACTTGCTAAAAGGTAGATTTCTAATTTCTAGTTAGGCGATTTATAATGTCTTCTTGTAATAAGGCATATGTGAAGTAGGTTCAGATCCAGGTCTATGGATCATGCTCTTGTTCAAACACACTTGATATTTACAATTTCAACCATGTCACCAAGATGGGGGGGGAAATCATGGTCTAGTATACTGAGCAAAGTTGACTCACTGATCATCCCAGGATTTAATCAGAAAATGCTCAAGATTTCAAGGCAAATATGAGCTGTAGCTGCTCATCTCTCCTAGTTCTAATCTATTACCCTATTTGGTACCATTAGAGAACCGGAGCAGAGCATTCAACACAACCTAACATGTCAGACTAGACAACTTGTATGCAATAAAAAAGGCCAAAGGCAGATTTAAACATCAAATGACCCCATTTTCTTCAAACACATTGACACTGATTTCTCTTTAGTCTTTTTCAACAATGATATTGTCTTTATACGTGTTTATTACAATAAATTCATACCAAATCAATAAATTCTTACACTTGCATGAGATTTTTGTTTTTGTTTGTCCTGGGACTTGAACTCTGGGCACTGTCCCAAGCAACTTTTGCTCAAGGCTGGCATTCTACCACATGAGCCACAGTGCCATTTCCAGATTTTTCTGAGTAGTTTATTGGAGATAAGAGTCTCATAAGCTTTCTTGCCCCAAGTAGCTTCAAACTGCAATCCTCAGATCTCACCCTCCTGAGAAGCTAGGGTTACAGGCATTGATTCCTGGGTCCTACCTTTGCCTACGTTTCTTTGCTGTGGTGTATACGTTAAAGAACAGGAAGTTCTAATGTTTCTTACTATCAGTGGAACTATGTTGAAAACTTAGAAATAACTTGAGAATACCAACATTAGGATTCATCGCCGTGATGTGGCAAAGGCATGGGAGGTTTAGAAATCTTCACATGTGATAGACAGACTCTTCTGAAGAGACAATGCCCCTATTAAACTTATGGCTTCTAATGTGTAACCTCCAACATCCTAAAAATATCCCAGAGACTTTTATGTTCTTGGTACTAAAGTTTGTAAGATATGGTGAACAGAGGATGTTGTCCTAATGACCTAGGACTAGATTTCATAACTACATAGATGCCCTCATACTAATTAATATGATCATCTTAACTACCATCTGAAACAGTATTCATTGTTGAGGAGAAAAAAAACACAGGCTATTCTCAGCCACAGAACATGACCAAAAATTGTGGATACACATTTCTTTCTGTATAGCTGAATTGCATGTCATCGTCTGATGAAAACCAACCCAAAATTACAGTTATAATCTAGTTATAATGTCAAGCCAGACTCTGGACAACCTGCTTCTGGAAGTCCTCTCCAGGCTGGTATGGCCCGTGCCTTTGTCAGATTAACTGCATGGCCCACATCTGAGGTCATCCTAAATCTCATGATGGAGAAGAACAAACTCAAATACTCAACTACAACTAGTTTAATTGGCTGTGAACTTCCATAGGGTTTGGGATTATTGTGTTTGGGGGATGAGAATTTTAGGGGATTAACAATATTTGAAAAACACAGTCATTTTTTCCAAATATAATATCAGAAAAAACTCCATTTGGGTTGGCCTAGCATGCTCAAGACCCTGGGTTTGATTCCCAGTGCTGCAAGAAAAGAATAAGAGGGCTGGGGATATGGCCTAGTGGCAAGAGTGCTTGCCTCGTGTACATGAGGCCCTGGGTTCGATTCCTCAGCACCACATATACAGAAAATGGCCAGAAGTGGCGCTGTGGCTCAAGTGGCAGAGTGCTAGCCTTGAGCAGGAAGAAGCCAGGGACAGTGCTCAGGCCCTGAGTTCATGGCCTAGGACTGGCCAAAAAAAAAAAAAAGAAAAGAAAAAGAAGAAAGCTGGAGAGGGGGAGAGAAGGTAACAGAAGAGGGGCAAGGGGAAAGACAGGGAGAGAAAGGGGAAGGGACAAGAGAAGGAGGGGAGAGGAATAGGAAAGGAAGGAAGGGAGAAGGGGATGGGAAGACAAAGGAGAGGTGAAGAGAAGGAGAGAGAAGAGGGGGAAGATGAAACACACTCCCAATTCTTTTGTCACTCAGTGACAAACACAATCAAATTCTCATCCCTATACCTGGGAAAATAAGGAAATGCAATGAAGCTGGGTATTGGGGCACCGGGGTTCACATTTCAGACCCAGTGACTCCAGACTCTGAGACAGAAGAATTGATTGAGCACTTTGCCTTAATACCAGCCAAGGCAACACAGCCAGACCCTGCCTTCCAGTATAATTTCTACTCATTAAAAATGAAGTCTAAAATACAAGTCAAATTAAATCCTCTAGCGACCTTAAAGGTAAGTCGTAGCTAACAAACAAACAACCTATTTCAATTCAGAACAGTAAATGTTCTTTATTCATGTGGATTTGTAAAGATCTAGTAATCTGAAGACCACCACAAAATAAGGAAACTAGAGAAAAGCTCAAAAAAAATGTTCACAGTGTTCTTGACCAAACTCAATAAAATCCCATTGTAATTTTCAGCATAAGAAAATGTTTAATTCTTTGCTCTTTTTCTTGAGTCAGCATAACTTCCTGTATCTGCCTTATGGATAGCATTGGATGAGCCAGCCTAAGAGAACTGGAGTCCTGTTCTTACTGTTCATCTGCTGTTTGGATCTAGCCCATTGCGACTTTCCTTATTTCTGACACAAATTCATCAAGATCACTTCATTAGTAATGGAAAAACTGTACATGGAACAAGAAATTATTTCGGGGAAAAATCTAAAATTTTCAAATGTTGAAATTATTTCACCATAAAATTTGGACTGCAATTAAGTTGTCACACTGATTGAAAATTCACTTCGGAGCATTTTTTTTTCCAGAAAAAAAAGCTTTTCTATCTGTAACATATTACAAGGAGAACACGCAACAATGCAGAGGAAATAGCATCAGCATCAAGAGATTTGGGTGACTAAAGAACATCTGCAATAATTTTAGCATTTACCGTTTTCCTATGATTTCTCTGCAGAGAAAATACTTCATTATACAAAATAACTCTCCTAGAAAAAGAATGTATGCCCACATCCTCATGATTCCTACGTATGTAGTAATACATAAATATATATAAATATATATAAATATATATATATATATTTCATACCGTAAAGTATGGCTGTTGAGGTGGAAAGCAATGTCTAGTATCCAAGAATGCAAAGCGAGCAAAACAAGCCACTGTTATGCATGGACATAGACCACCTCTCCATAACACACAAGATACCTGTTCTGGAATTTCTTCTTGTTAAGTAAGCTGTTTCATTAAAGAATAAGAAAAAATAATTTTTTACTGCTTTTCAATTAACCTGTATGAGCTATTTCTCAAAAACTAACAAAATATGCTAGGCACCATTGGCTCATGCTTACACTCCAGCTACTGAGGAGGCTGAGAGCTGAGGGTTGCTGTTTGAAGCCATCCCTACCAGTAAGACTGTGAGCCTGTTATCACCAAGTAACCAGTCAAAAAAAAAAAAGCCTCTGAGTAGAGCTGTGGCTCATGTGGTAGAGCACTAATCTTGATTTTAAAAAAGTAAAAATTCAGACCACTCCCAGGCCCTGAATTCAAGCACCCAACAGGCACAACATACTCTAAAATGAAACATGTAAAGATACACGCAAACCTAATTCAATAATTAATGAAACAGAAAAAGACTCAGGGTCCATCATGATACCCTAGTATGAATGAGCAAAGTTGAGTAAATGCTAAACATGGCGTGTTTTCCCTGCTCAGGCGAGGCCAGCCAGGTTTTAGTAAGGTTCCACAATGAATGAGGCCCCACAGGACTCCTGCCCTTACAAGGAGACCATTTTCCACCAGAGTGGGACCTTCCTGGAAGTGACCACCTTCCCCTGAAACCATGTCTATCCTCAGCCGAAGCCTTGGGAGGCAAGTTCCTCTGTTGGAACTTTCTGGAGAATGGAGCCAAGTTCTTTTTCTGGACAGCTCGAGAATTTGAGGATATTTGGATACTTCTCCACTCTGAAGCTTCTTTGCAGTTATCCTACTCATATTTATACCATATGGCACCAATGAGACGCTCAAGTAATCATTCTTTGCACACCATTTTACTAACTCAGTTCTTTAGTATTTATTAAGACTAACATGGGCTGGGCACTGGAAAACCTGTAGCATACAATTCTTTCATTAAAACTTTGACTCTGAAGACCATAATAACATACCTCTTAACTAGCGTCATTCTATGGCAGTGATTATAGACTTAATTCCTTAGATGCTGTATTAGTTCTAGAGAGCTCCATGCAGTATTGCTAATCATCAAGAGGCGCTTCTCTTTCTATTTTTGATGGAGTAGGTAACTTAGGCTGGAAGCACTTAAAGACCTTCCAATCCTAAACTACTCATTAACAGTGGAGCCAGACTTTCCAACAATTCTGATCCTCCAACTGAGTCCTTTCTACTGGCTACACCAATGCTACCTAAGTGGGGGGAAATAACCAGCATACTATTTTAGACACATTATGAATATGGCACTATTTATGTTACTGGTATTTACTCCAAAACATTTAAGTGCAAAAATCTTTAAGAACATGGATAAGCAGTGCTGATTTGTAAAAATTTAATGAAGGTCATTCAAAATAATGCTGGCTGCTAGAAAAAATTGGAAGAGAAAATGCTGAGTGTACCAAATCCTACTTTACCTAGCTGAAACTAACTCTTTTGAACGTATTTTCTCTGACCTAAGTGTCTATTCAAGAGCATAGTCTTTCCCTTGCTAAAATAAATTAGGTGAGTGGAGCTCTTGCATTTAGTGATAAAGCACACCCAGGAGACCAACTATGTCTACTTCAACACTGTACTCACCGTAATGTGAAAATCCCACCTACCATCTTGGATTTTTTCTTTGGAGGGCAACATTTACTAAACCTCTGTAGTTAATTATATTAAATAGTACTGTCACATCATATACTATGAACTTTGCAGAAGAGAAATTTGACCAGTGTCTTTCAAGGGAGTACATTTATTTATATATATAATTATTTTCAAACCTTCACAACATAGTTACTCTGCATGCTGATTTCCTTTCTATTTCACATTATAAGATCGAACATTGAGTGTCTGGGGGAAAATTATTTAACTTTTACAATATTTGTACTAAATTTAATATTAATAAAAAGGGGAAAATCATCTCAAAATTCGAACAACGTTTTTACTGCAAACACTACTTGCAGAAAAAGAGCTCTTCAATTTAGCACCTTTTAAAAGAGATTTTATAAATGATGATACAGTATGTTAAATTAATCCTTCTTTTACTCTCACATTCTCTGCCCTCTCAACCCCTATTATTCAATAGCTTTCACTGAGTTTTGTTTTGCCATCTTCATTCTCAGATGCAATATGTTTCAGTATTGTTCAACCTGTAACATTCTCTACCCACACGTGGTGTACTTTGTACATATCTTTTAAGGATAAGAAAGCTGAGGCAAGTCATGAGGCTAGGAGAGATGGGGAGAATGAAGGAAGGGGATGCATTGTACTCAACTGATATGGTGAATACAACTCCTTTGTACAAAGACTTCAAGATTTAAAAAAAAAGAATTACAGTATCTCCATTTAACAAAATATAACAGAATGTAAACTTCCGTGTCCTATTATTAAAATAAATTGTTTTACAAGGCCAAATTTGAAGGCAAGAATGACATTTGGAAGTCCTTGAACCCAACCCCATTATCTAATAGATACAGACAATAGAGGTATCAGCTAGAATGAACCAAATCACCTCCTATTGGAACACGAGTTCATTGAGATCTGTTTCCCAACTCTCCATAGAACTCTGATACAAATGTGCTATAGAGGAAGACACAAGGGAGACAGACAAGCTCAGAAACAAACTGCATGTGAATTATGTGGCATTATTAGGAAGAGCAATATAACCAGTACTAGCACAGCTTCTGATCTACCTGGAGGATTTAAGAGAATGCTTATCATTTCCACTTGACATCTGTGTAGGTCATTAAGGCTGGGTAGCCATTTGACAGGCAGACATGAATGGGGAAGATTCCAGGAAGACGAGACAGAGACAGAAAAGCAGGAAGAAAACAAGTTTCTAGAAACCAGGAATTCCTATTGCTGAATGCTATAAGTATTAGGAAAATTTTAAAAAGGCTGGGGTCAACTTGGGCTCCTTCCATAAGGCAGTGGAGAAGAGGTATTTAAGCATAAAATCTACATTTTAGAAGTGTCCCAATGTGCAGGGTGCTGGTGGCTCATGCCTGTCTGTCATCCTAGCTACTCAGGAGGCTGAGCTTTGAGGATCATGGTTTAATGCCAATGAGGACAAGAATGTCTCTTAAAGAGTCTCATCTCCAGTTAACTACAAAACAAAAAGGAAAACAAACACCTGGATGTGGCAGTGTGGTTCACAGTGACAGAGGACTAGCCTTGAAAAGAAAGGAAGAAGGGCTGGGAATATGGCCTAGTGGTAGAGTGCTTGCCTTGTATACATGAAACCATGGGTTCGGTTCCTCAGCACCACATACATAGAAAAAAGCAAAAAGTGGAGCAATGGCTCAAGTGGTAGTGTGGTAGCCTTGAGCAAAAAAAAAAAAAACTGCGGGCAACTTTGCTCAGGACCTGAGTCCAGGACTGGCAAAGGAACGAAGGAAGGAAGGAAGGAAGGAAGGAAGGAAGGAAGGAAGGAAGGAAGGAAGGAAGGAAGGAAGGAAGGAAGGAAGGATAAAAGAAAGAGAGTAAGTGAGAGAGAGAGGAAGAGAGTGAATGAACTCAGGGACAGCACCTGCGTTCATGCAACACAAACAATAACAAAAACAAAGAATCAACAAAGTGCTAGTTTTCCAATAAGAGATTAAACATTTGTTAGAAATATATTCCTTACTTATTTTTTAAAAGCCCCTCGCATTTGAATTTTTAAATTTAGCTCAAATGAGCAAAGCATCAGGCAGAACTTCATAGGTCGTATTTAAAAAGATCACATTGGCACTGAACTACATTGAGCTCCTACATCATCATCAGTATAAAGAAAAGGAGTCTAACCTTACATTTCTTTTTTTTTCAGAAAATAGAAAATGCTGTCAAGATGATATCCTCTCAAATAATTGTTACTTCTAAATAGGCATAATTAGTTGGTTGAGAGCAGTCATGATTGACCTAGTAGTTTTCAATGTTATCAAAAGTTCTAAAGGCCATCTTTGATCAGCAAACTTTTTTTAGAATAATCCTCACAGCTATCATGTGCCTTATAAATAGAAAGACACCATCACCTCCACTTGGAGTAGCCAGCAGCCTCGCTATGTGTTTTCCTTTTCTTTTTTTTTGTAATAATTACTTATTTATTGTCAAAGTGATGTACAGATGGGTTACAGTTTCATACATTAGGCTATGTTTTCTTATATGCAAATTATGATTTCAACACTTACCCGATCTAATATTCAGGTTGTTCTAGCAATGAAATGAGATAATTAATGTAAGATCAATTAACAGCAATTTTTAGAAAGCTGAGCTGTATGAAAGCTCACACCTCATTGTTGGATACTCAGAATTCATAGCATCTAGGACCATACAACTCATTAAATTGTGTTTTACATCATACTTCCTCATATATATATTGGGCCATCTTATTTTTTTAATTGTCATTTCAAGGGTTCTACTCATCTATTTTTTTAAAAAATCCTCATGACCAAAATGTGCCCTCTAATTCTCTAATTCTGTAGGAATAATGTAGTTTGCTGCATACAAATTACTGTCATCACATATTTCTAAGCTGTGTACATTGAACATAACAAAACAGGTTAAAATTAAAACACATGATTTAGCCAGGCACCTGGGGCTCATGCCTGTAAACCTGGTTACTCAGCAAGCTGAGATCCAGAGGATCAGGGTTCAAAGCCAGCCCAAGCAGTAAAGTCCAAAAGACTCCATCTCCAATTAACCAGTGAAATGCTGGGCTAGATGTGTAAGTGGCAAAGTAGCAGCTGAGCGGGCATACATGGCAGGGTTAAGCCTTGAATTCAAACCTTGTTACTAGAGGTGGTGTGAGAAGAGAGGAGAGAGGAGGAGAGGGGACGGAAGGGGAGGGGAGGGAAGGGGAGAAGAGAGGAGGGGAGGGGAGGAGAAGAGAGGAGAGGAGAGGAGAGGGGACAGGAAGGGAGGGGAGGGAAGGGGAGGAGAGGAGAGGAGAAGAGAGGAGAGGAGAGGAGAAGAGAAGAGAGAGTGCCCAATACATGGTTTAATAAGATTCTAATAGTTCAGGACTTATTTTTGTAGCTTTAGACTGATTTACAGAATGAAAAGGCTTTTCACAAGTGAATGAACAATTATAGAAAGCAAATTGCTGTCTTCCACATAATAAACACATAAACATATTTCCATGTAATATTTTACATCAACATGACTGTTTACCTAGAAAATATGTCAAAATACTTGACTTAGGAAAAACAGTCCATCACTTAAAATATTGTAAATTATCTTTCCAATCAGATTTTAAAACAAAAAAAAAATAGCTGCTAAGTGCCAGTGGCTCACACCTGTAATCCTAACTTCTCAGGAGTCTATGAGCTGAGAATCACAGCTCAAAGCCAGCCAGGCAGGAAAGTTTGTGAGACTCATCTCCAAATAACTACCAAAAAAACTGGAAGTGGACCTATGGTTCAAATGGTAGACTACTAGTCTTGAGCACAAAAGTACAAGGACAGCACCCAAGCCCTGAGTTCAAGCCTCAGGACTGGCACAATGAACAATTCATAAATAGACCCAAGATGTTAGAATGGCAATGTGGCTTAGCAGCAGAGTGCTTGCCTAGCATGCATGAAGCCCTGAGTTCCATTCCTCCCCACCACATAAACAGAAAAAGCTGGAAGTAGTGCTGTGGCTCAAATAGTAGAGTGCTAGCCTTGAACAAAAGCATCTCAGGGACAGTGCTAAGGCTTTGATTTCAAGCCTCAGAACTGGCAAAAAAAAAAAAAAAACCCACAACATTACATTAAGTATATGTATATAAGCCCCTGGAAATACTACTGGGAAATCATATTATATATATAATCTGAAAATAATTACTAAATGAATTAAGTTAGCGTAATGAATATTTAATTAGGTCAAGAACCTAAATGCTTGCATACAGTACTTAGAAATTTTCTAAGCACACTCTGCTGTGAATCTGTTTTATAATGTTGTACAGTAATATGGTAATACTATCATAATATTATAGCTGATTAATATTCTCTATGAATTTTTTAGTAAGTGCCACCACAGTAGAGCAGCTAAATAAATATTACCACAAGTAATTGAGACCATGAGTGACAGGTGATTGAACTGCTCTTTGTGTTTAAATTACAAAATGAGTTTTCACACAGAAGGAGAAGGGATGGAATCATGGGAGGGGCCCGGAGAAGTTATCTACCAACTCTTTCCAAGTGACTATGTTAGGAATTATAAACATAGCCAAAAAACAGGAGAGGAAGTAAAAATCAACCTCCCCGCACCATCAAGGCCTTAGGAATCGAGTGCTGCATATTGTGTAATGATTGAGTATTGTGTAATGATCCCCATGGAATAAGCCATGTGCCCTTGGCCCTGAGAAAGGCCCCTGTGAGCTCTTCCCAGGGACCATAATCCTGTCATTCCTTTCAACCCTGACAAGGAACCGGCCTTGAACTGACAGCAATCTGTCACATGGTTGTCATCTCCAACCACATTTCCTCAGACCTTTCACAGGGTTGAGTTCGAGGTGACCAACCCTATTGTAACAAAAAGATCAGTGTGTCCAGGCCCAAAGCAAGACAGAGATGTGTGATGCCCTTTGTAACATCTGACCACCCAGGAGAAAGACCGTGAATGAGGCCAACAACAGAATCCGCAGAGGAGCCTGAGGGAATAGAAGCTGACCAGAGACCAGATCTGCCTCTGCTTGCAAACAAGTGGTCTTTATGGCAAAAGTTATTTTTCAAAAAAGTAATGATGATTCTGTCTCCTGTATTCTATTAAAAAATTCCAAGAAATACCCATTTTTATTCAATCCCAGGCAAAATTTCACATAGCCTGCAATGTCAAGCTGATCTCCAGAAATTTTATTTAAAAGGCCAGTCATGCATAAGGGATGTACAGTAACAATGGGCGTAGATGTTGGCCACCCATCAATCTACTAACAAAATGCCAAAAGACTTTGTACAGCGCCTTGAGCAAGTAATCATGGGACTGTTTCCTTTCCCTTCCTTCAACATTTCCTTCAACACACTGGGAAAAATACAGATCCATCTCTTCTTTCCTCCATATACCCTGCTTCTCCACACACCTGCTAACATCGCAATGTCATTATAAGTTCTCACAGATGATCAACTGTCAACAAAATACTTTGCGTGTGCCTAGCACAGGCTTGACACATAATTGGTACTTAAGATTGTACTTATCGTGTGAGTCTTTTTGGAGGGATGGGTGCATTTCTTACACAAGCGGGTTTTATTGAACATGCTGAGCAAGAAACATCCCATTTTAAAAAGTCAGCAAGATCTCAAAAGACTAGAATAAGCTAAGGAAGGGAACATTCTGGACTTTAGAAGTTGTTTCAAGATGGAAGTTAGTTAAGTGTGGTCTAGGCAAGAACTGATCTCTACTACTAACTGCTGAATTCTATCAAGGATGATGACGCCAGCAAATAAAAGGAAATTATGTGACACAACTATGTGTGTGGTGGAGGACTTCTTATTTTCAATAGAGATTTATTCCCTACTCACTTCCACTCTTGGACCAGAGTTCTGTTTGGTAAGAGAAATGAACTACCATATATTAGCAAACATTGTCAACATTTCCTCAATATGGTGTCTCACCCAAAATTCTTCTTTATCAGGCAGATTTTCTGTTTTCGTGGCTTGCCACCCTCTAGAATGGTTCTTCTTTGCCAATATTTCCTCTAAAACTCAACAAAAATGTCATGTGGATGCTTCAAACCTTGCCTTGCACAATAGAACTAACACCTGCCATGCTCCTGGAATGACACTTTGAGCCCAACAATACCCATGGCCTTCATTTTCGCACCTTTCCATTCACCCTTCCGAAAAGGATGCCTGGCGATGTCAAAAGGATGAGAACATCTTTATTCTCAAGTGCCATTACATTCAATTAGACAGGAACTCAAGTATAATATCCTTGATCATCACCCATTCGTAGTAATTTAGAGCTTTTCTTTTGAGTCTAAAGTTGCAACAGTCGTTGCAAGATAATCAGCCTGATTGAAAGACAGAAGGCTAAAAAGGGGCAAAACAGAACTGGGAAAGGAGCAATCTTAACCAACTTATTCAGTTTTGAAATTTTTTAATTGACTCTTCTGAAAGAGTTAGCAGCCAATATATATTTGGCCTACAGGTAAATATTAGAACACTATCCCAGGAGAACTTAGGTTTCATATGTCTCCAATGACAAATAAAAAGGCTTGGAAATTATTAACACATAGGTCACAAGAAAATTTCAGCCAGGCATTAGTTGTTCACACCAGTACATTTAGCTATTCACGAGCTTGAGGTCTGATGATCACAGATCAACAGCTAGTCTGAGCAGGAAATTCTGTGAGACTCTTATGTCCAATTAACCACCACAAAAGCACAAGTGGCACTGTGGCTCAAAGTGATAGAGTACTGGACTTGAACAAAACAGCTCAGAGAGAATCCCAGCCCCGAGTTCAAATCCTATGACTGACAAAAAAAAAAAAAAGGACAAAAGAAAATTTCACTCAGTAGTAAACACCTTAGGGTCCTTTCAGAAAACCCAATTCAGACAGCATTTCTACATATCAGCTTCTGATTTCACAGTCCAGCCCATGAATTTTCTGGCCCAGTTATTATTGTATTATTATAGTTACTGTATGACTTGCATGTGAATGTATTTCTCATCTTTGACCATTGAAATATGTGCTATTATTTCAATGAGCTTAAGCTGAATCAACATACAAGGTCAGGCCACACTTCTACAGCACAGTAATAGTTCTTGATCCATATAATTTTAAAGCCCTATAATCTATGAGTCCTAGCGCATACACCTATGTGACTTTAGAAATGTTCAGTGATTGGATCCTCTCTAGCATTCACATTTCCTAGATGTTGAAATGGAATATTAAAATAAGAAAGTTTTGGCAGCCTCCAAGAAAAAAGGTTGAGTGCCTCAAGCTATTAATTTTTATTGAATTGAGCCCTTTAATTGCTTGGGTGTTGGAGAATTAAAGTCTCCAACCAGTGGAAAAATTTAGCCCCGGCACGGTTACTCTGATGCCTCATTAGCACACTAATAGGCCCTTGGGAACACATTCCCTGTTTTAGTCCATCAGCCTGGAATTGGGGAAGGACTAGTGATTTTTCTTTTACTTCCCAAGAGAATTTTTACTGCAATTGCACTTTTAATTTGCGCCTGCGCTACATGTTTCATGTGTCTTTGTCCTTGTTTGATTAGTTGTGTTTCGTGTGGAGTGCTAAATTGGGAAAAAAGTCCTCTGGTGGGCGGCCTCGGCAGGTTGATTGCCAGGGGATGGAAATCTCCACTGGGGAGGATCCCCCTGAGAATTTTCAGGGCCCTATGGACTTTCCATCACTCTGGCTGGCAGCTTGTGGACGCTGGACATGCCATCCATGGCGTAAAAGCCTCTGTTTCTATGTTCTGTTTTGTCTTGACTAGTTTTGTCTTTGAGATTGGCACCAGTTTTAAACTTTTAAACTTTTGTTTCCCTTATTTCTGTTGTCCATTTACATGTCTATGGGCAAAACATTTACTAGGTACTGTGTCTCCTTCTGCAAGAAGGCAGAAAAAGTACAGGCTGCTAAGAGCTGAGTTCAAACAGCTGGCTAGGCTAATCTTAGCCTGAGAGTAAACACTAAGAGTCAAGTGCTAGGTGGACTCAGTAATACTCCAGGGGACCCCAACCCAGTTATCTTCAGTGTTTAGTATGCTAAGATACTTTGCTAAAACTAATAGTTCCTAGCGAATAAGACTAAACAATGCTAAAATCATTCACTAAAGGTTTTGTTTTAAGTTTTGGTCATTACAAGAGTAAGATTGGAAAATATACCTTTTGCCACTAAAAAATGTACGGCTGATAGTTGTTTGGACTGCTTTTAAGTTTTGTTTACATTAATACCTACATATGTGAATGTATGTATGTGTGTGTGCGCGCGCACTAATGTATGTGGGTGTGAATGTGTTCAAGATTAAAAATGTATGATGTAAAAATAGGTTAGTTTAACTTTAAACTTCAAAAGATCATTGAATTTGGGCATTACCAAAAGCTTTAAAGGATTATTTATTTTAAAAGGAACTATAGTTAAAAATTCTTTAATTCATGGTTAAAAATAAATAAATAAATAAATAAATAAATAAGAACTTAGCATGGGCCCTTGAACCTATCCTCAGTAGTGAGGGGTAAACTGACAAAAGTGCAGTTTAGCCAATCCACGTGATGGGACAGCCGTAGGGTGGCGTCCATTCATAGTGGGAGAGGGCAAGCTGGCCCCAAGGCAGTTCATCAAGCTCTAAGGAGTAGGATGGAGATAGGCCCATTCTATAGGACAGGCCAATGGAGGCCTTTCTTTTATTTCTTTTGTTTTCAGGTATAAACATTGGAAACCTCAGGGTAAAATGTATGATTTGACTGATACTTCTAAAACTGCCCCTTAGGATGGATTAAAATTGGAATATCTTAAAGGAGAGTTAAAAGTTTATTTACCTGATATAACTCGATTTCTGTACAGGTTTGCAATTTGGATGTATCAAAAAGGCAAATATGCTAACTCTGAAATCTCATGGTTATAATTCTGGGGCACACTGCTAAGTGTACTCTTGTTACAATTGTTTTGGGTATCAATTTAATGAATCAGGTACTAAATTTTTTAAGTGTATACTGTAATGTAACAGTAAGATTAACTATCTTAAGTCACATATAATCAGGTAAATATTTTAAAGTATATAAACTAATGGGGGATAGAAGTACACAACTTTCATTAACTCTCTGTATATAGGAAAATGGCTCTTTTAAAGCAGACAACCAGGAGGCAATGTGCCCCCTGGGCTTCAGTTTTTCTATGCAAATACAGGCTGAGGTAAAGTTGTGAAAGCCTCTACTTTAAAAGGTTTTAGAATGCCTTTCTAGATAAGAATTTTGGAAGTGAAAAACAAGCAGCATGAAGCAATGGGTGATACCTAGGCTCCAGATTTCTTTTAATACAACCAGGCTTGGTAAAAGACTTGAGATCAAAAATGTATTCTGAGATATGAAATTTAAAATGTTTGTTTTAAGTTGGATATAGGAAAACGATGGCTATCAAGATGATTGTTTAATTACTACTCCAGTTTGTTTTACAGGTTTTCAATAAAATGATTTATTATTTGCTGCACCTGATAAAAATATTGTATCAAAATTGTTACAAATTTTGCCTTTAGACTTTCAACAGTATAATTTAATAATTGCCCCTGATAAAATTCATTTAAACAGAAGAACCATTTAAGTATCTGGGATATTTAGTTAAAAGACAAGTAATTACCCCCCAATTAATAAAAATTCGTACTAAAGAGGTTAAAACTCTTAATAATTTTCAAAAGTTACTAGGGACATCAATTGGCTTTGCCCTTCAACCTATTTTCCATTCTTCAAGGAGATTCGGATTTATGTAGCCCTCAAAAATTGACACGTCAGGAACTGCTCCTAATAAAATTTGGCAAATGGATGTAACACACATCCCTGAATTTGGCCGCTTACAATATGTGCATGTATCCATTGATACACATTCTTCTTTTATTTGGGCAACACCTCTACCAGGGGAAAAAGGGACTCATGTCATTCAACATTTACTAGAAACATTCACAGTCATGGGGATTCCTTCTCAAATAAAACTGACAATGCACCAGCTTATTCCAGTAAACAAGTACGAAAAGTTTTAGAATTTCATAACATTTTTCATGTTACAGGAATTGAATACAATCCTCAAGGTCAAGGTATAGTAGAAAGAGCTCATTATACATTAAAAACACAAATTACAAAACTAAAGAGGGGGAGTATGGATAGTACTGAGGGATATGCAACTTCTATGAAAAGTATTTATAAAACAGCCCCTGCTGTCATTGCAGAAGCATTATTTGTCCTTAACTTTTTAAATTTGTCTCAAGGAGATGTTTTAGCAAGAGCTGAGCGACACTTCCTAGCTCCGCCTATGCAAAACAAACAGCAGCCAGTTGGGATTAGATTGGGGGTTGGGCTAGATTGGGTCCCCGGGGAGTTGTTAACCCAGGGGCGAGGGTATGCTTATGTTTCTACAGAAGACAGCCCATCTTTCTAGCACCTGCTCCAGTGGATCCAGCAACAAACACCCCTCTGTCCATCAAGGGGGTGAGACATTCTCATTCAAGTGATAAGGCCATTCAAATGGACAGGTGTGCACTGGTAACCTGTAGGGGCTACATCAGAGGTAATGTATTGGGCCTATATTTTCTAACCCTCCTTTATTACATCCATATTTATGGACAAAATCCCCTGTCTCTGTTTTTACATCTATTCCTAATTTACTCTCTCCCCCTATGGGTCTGGCATTCCAGTCTTTCCTATGGAAGAGGAAAGATCATTTAACTTCTCTTATTCTCAGTTCTCTAAAGCTATCTGTCAAGGCCGTTCCCCATGTTACCCTTTTAGATATCAATATTGGATTCAGCATGGAGGTTCATATAACTCCAGTAGAACTCGATTGATTAGACTGTCTTCCTGGTCTGTGGGATCTCATACCTATAAATTAGATAATTATCCTAGCCCTGCTGGCCTGCCTAAATGTGACAATTTTACTTATCTGAACCCGAACTTTACTGAAAGACATTGGGAAAGTTGTCGAGGAATTTTTCCAACTATTTGGAATACATCCCAGCATACTTGGTATGATTGGGGACCTTTTGGTGTGTGGTTGAAAAACTGCACTGAATATAACTCATCTTGTGAACCTACTTTATCTATGAACATGTCCAATGCCATGTCTGCTAAACAGTTTTTAGGGTGGTTTGGAGCAGGCTTTAGTGACCCCCGGCCTGCTCTCGCCCATGGAGACAGGCTATTTCCTCCACAACGTCATCTCTGGAAATTAGCAGCTTCTCTGGCTCCCGTATTGCTGGCCAATGGAACTTACTCAGGATCTAAAAGGTCCTCGGCCTCCTACAACTTCACAGTTGTAAAGACCTACAATATCTCTGCTTGTGTTCATTTTCCACAAGTACTGATGGTCGGCCCCATAAACATAACAAAGAATGCCATTACCTGCATAAATTGTAAATTGTATACTTGCTTGAATAACAATGTCACCTTTAATTTTAGTCAAGATAGGATCATGATTTTAACCCAGCGCAACTCCCTTTGGGTTCCTGTTCGCATGCATCGTCCCTGGGCTGGAGGACCTGTACAAGGATTGGTAATGCAGTTTTTCAAGCGGCTTCTGAGGAGGAGTCGTCGTGCCATTGGACTGATTATTGCAGGACTTGTTGGACTGATTGCCATTGCTACAACTGCAGCAGTATCCGGAGCCGCATTGCGACAATCTGTACAAACTCATGACTTTATGGTGCAGTGGCACCAGGACTCCCACAATCTGTGGCAACACCAGCTGGAAGTAAATGCCCACCTTCAAGATGAGTTAGAAGCTGTTAAAGGAGGAGTGTTTTGGCTTGGACAGAAATATCTGGCTTTACAGCAACGATTGTTTTTGACTTGCGATTGGAATTCTAGTCATGTCTGTGTAACACCTTATAAATATAATGCCTCTGAATGTGAATGGAATGATATACAAATGCTTATAGATGGAGCCCTACTAAATGGTACATTAAGTGAACAAAGCTTGTACAGGGAGGTTTTTGAAGCTTTTCAAAAGGAATTGCCAGATGCCTCTACTATTGATGATATAGCCCAAAGACTAGCTCAGACCTTAGAAGGACTAGACCCTAGGGGGTGGTGGCAAAGTATTACCCATAGTGTTGGAAGTGCTTCTATTGCCTTAATACTTATGATATGTGTCTTTTTCTTAGGATATTGTTCTATCATAGCTATAATGAAGCGTTACACTAGGAATAATTCCTCTGATGTTTTACTCACTGCCCTTAAACTTTCCAGAGAAGCGGCTGTGGAAAATTAATAAAAAAGGGGGAATTGTTGGAGAATTAAAGTCTCCAACCAGTGGAAAAATTTAGCCCCGGCACGGTTACTCTGATGCCTCATTAGCACACTAATAGGCCCTTGGGAACACATTCCCAGTAAGGAATTTCTGGTGTTTGTGGGCCAAAGGAAGCCACCAGTTGTTGTGAGAATCTCCTTTTTCCCCCTACTTAGCAAGTCTCCTCAGGGAGACTTGCTGCCTTTAGTGTTAGATTCTCTCTGTAAACAGGAAAGTCTCCTCACTAGATTCTCACTGTAAACAGGAAAGTCTCCTCACTGTTATTTCACAAGTATTTGGAGAAGTCAAGATTGATGTTATCTAGCCTTAAGGAGATAGTAGCTAGGAGATAATTATAGTTCTACCTCGGTTGTATACAGTTCCTTGTTTTGATATCAATAATCTTTGTAGTCACTACCTCCTGTAATTAGAACGGCATTTGTATCAAGTTCCTGC
Organism: Perognathus longimembris pacificus; assembly: GCF_023159225.1. NCBI lineage: Eukaryota > Metazoa > Chordata > Mammalia > Rodentia > Heteromyidae > Perognathus > Perognathus longimembris. The sequence goes on from NW_025961448.1 coordinate 76,686, forward strand.
CCTCACAGTAGGAAATTTCCTCCACTTCTGTATTTAAGACAAATGTCATGCTGTATTGATCTTTTACCCTGTAATTGTAATATTGGTTTCTAACCCTATATAAACCCTGGCCCTCTTGGAATAAAGTATGCATTGGTTCACTCGCCTTGCATCCCCCGTATCCTGATTTCGACTGCAGTTACCCAGGTTCAACAGTATACTGTCAAATTTATGTAGGTACTAAATTTCAATCAAGGAAAAAAATATATACATATCTTCGTAATTAGAAGCATTGGGGTAGGGACGGGGAGCCTGTGCTTGAACTCAACATGAGCACTGTCCTAAGCTTTGACGTCCTTCAGGCCAATGCTCTACCACTTGAGCTCAGCTCTGTTTTCCTTTTTTGATATTTATTTTAAAGCAGGAGAGAAAAGTTTATTACAGAACAGCTGGCCTGTGGTGGTGATGATTCATTGCCAAAGAGGAGGGAGAGAAGGGAGAGACTGGGTGACCCTCAGCCAGCCCTGCCTAATCTAGGGCAGGGGATTGGGCCAGGTTGATTGGGCCAGGATGTGACCTCAGGGAAGGGGAAGGTACCTGCCTCCAGGCCTGCTCGTTACCCAGTAACTGGGTGGACACTTAATAAGGTGGGGGCATCTACTTGGAGCCCTCCAGGAGGGACCTGACATTCCAGCCTTTTAATAGGTATGGAAAAGGACGATGACTCTCTGGCTGCTTCCTGCTCGTAAAGGGCGTCGACATTAGGGATAAAAGGCAGAAATGTGGCCCCCTCCTGGAGAAGGCTAGCAGTAGGCTCCCTTGGTGTTAGATGGCAGTCCTTGAATGAAGCCTGGAAGTCTCATGAGGCAGGGGCTGGATTTGTCCAGCCTCTGTTTCCCATTTGGAGTGTTTTTTTATGTTGTTGGGTTTGTTTTTGTTTTGTCAGTCCTGGGACTTTGGACTCAGGGCCTGAGCACTGTCCCTGGCTTATTTTGGTCAAGGCTAGCAATCTGAAACTTGAGCCACAGCACCACTTCTGTCCTTCTCTGTTTCTGTGGTGCTGAGGAATTGAACCCAGGGCTTCATGCTTGCTAGGCAAGCACGCTTCACGTTAGATTCACTTTACTAACCCTGGACAATGTCAACTAAATTCCTGCAAAGTTGTAAATTATGTCCCCTCCCTATTTCCATGGTAGAAAACATCAGTCCTTAGAACTAATTGCTCTTAACCATATTATTTAAGAGGAAAATATTTTTCTGATGAACTTACATGTACATATATTCTGCTCCAAAGGAATACATTTTAATTTTCTAAACCTCTTGGGTTTCCTAAATGGTACACTGCTGTTGTGAAATGTGACTCACCATTCACAAATTTTCACTAATAAACGTGCTTACATCTGTTTGATTTCATGCACATGTAATTTATTGAACCTTGAAAACCTTCTTCCTTGTATCATTTGCTAACATGAAAAGGGAGCATTCTCTGGAGGACCATAGTTAAAAGTATGGCTATTCAGGAAAGATGCTTGATGCAAGCATCGTGGCTAAGAAGACACTTCTAAAGGCCCTCATAAACAGATTGAGAGCAACAAAAGCAGAAGATGAAGGGGCCTCTGAGTTCTTCCCTCCAGTCTCATTTCTAGCACACTATCATCACAGAGTCAAAAGGACCTAAGATTTGGCATGAACGAGGCAGTTTTAACCAAATTTCCTAGTCCTATGAAGCCCAGAGTTGGAAATCATGGAAATGATCATGATTGCAATCAATCCTGACAAAGCCAAAGTTTGATTTTCTACAAATTGGATGGACATTTGGTGGGAAAAACAATGTGACAAGTTGCCTGGCACCAGTGGCTCATGCCAATAATCCTAGCTACTCAGGAGGTTGAGATCTGAGGATCACATTTGGAAGCCAGCCCAGGTAGAGGAGTCTATGAGACTCTTTTCTCCAATTAAATGATAGAAAAAGCTTCAGTGTGCTCCTTCCCTTTAAAACTTGTACAATGACGAGTAGAGAAGGCAGGAATTAGTGGCATATATGAAAATAATCAGAAGTTTAAATCAGCATGGACCTCTATGTCTGTGGACAGAAGTACAAGTAAAGAAAGAATATGACTGCAACTGCAGGTTCCTTAGTATGCAGTATGATATACAGAACTGAAGTTTTCTTCTCTGACCAAACTGCAGCTTTATTCAGATCTGGTATTGCAAGCAAGCACTCTAAGGAAAAACAAACTCCAACTGCCTAATAATCCAAGGGCATTAATCCTAAAAATAAAAACATTTATTCTGAAAGTAGTGGGAAATACAATCTGCGATTTCAAACATCTGAAGAACTGTCATAAAAAGAGGTATTTCTACTTTTTAATGACAATGGATGGCGATGATGTCCAGAATCAAATGATGGATACTACATGAAAACAAATGTTTAACCTAACAAAAAGATGAACTTCTCCAACAAATGTGTCCAAAGACTCAAGACTATATATTTCAATAAACCCTACACTGCATGACTATTTAAGCAAAATCTCATTGGAGGAATTCAAGAATGCAATGTGAAAAAACTGTAGCTAGCCTCTGATTACACACACAACACTGAGAATGTTCGAGGTCAGCACAGGTGGCACAATAGGCGGGCTCAGACTGGAAGGAAGGCTATGTGTCCATGTTAGCAGGGTGCCAGGGGGCCTTGAAAGCCATTGTTAAACACCATAGCTCAGTAGTTAAGTACCTATGATCACATAAGATGATGTGAAGTGAAACAAACTCTAAGATACGGAAACAATTGGTTTATCATTGTTGTTATTTTTAACGTGCTAAATGAAATCATTCCTTTTTCCTTTTGCTTATCTTCCCTATGGTTTAGCCCCTCTTGTCACTGTTTTTGATTTTGATACCCTCGGTAATATATATATATATATATATATATATATATATATATATATATATATATTTGTCTGAATTAGGGAAGGGAAGGGGAACTTCAAAATGTTGAGACAAATGGTAAAACGTGAACCAATGCAACAGTAATAACTACAAGATATGTTGTAAACTAACTGTAAAATTGGAGGGAGGGGAAATACAGGAGGAGGAAAGGTGGGAGAAAAATGAGGGATGAGATAGCAAGTTTGACAAGAAATGTACTCATTACCTTAGGTATGTAAATGTAACCCTACTGTACATCAACTTGACAATCAACATAAAATAAAGAAAGATGCCCTGAGCTCAAGAATTAATACTCATATGTAGATGGATACTTTCTCTCTCTCATACACACACACACACACACACACACACACACACACACACATAGAGAGAGAGAGAGAGAGTCATATTTATTTTTAAATACCCAATAGATAGCTTGAGGCCATGTGGAATAGAAGCAGGAACCCAGGTGATCTCAGCAAACAGTAAACCCGACACAGCAGCCTCTGTGAACTGTCCAAGCAGGACATTGAAAGCATCTGGAAACATGTTTGGTTGTAGAATTACGGATGCAACCGGCTCCTAGGTCAAAGCACAGGATGTTGTTACACATCCAACAGGACACATGGACAGCCACCTAAAGGGAGGAATTAGCCAGAGTCTTGACACCACTGTTTCTTTTAGACCCACCTGAGTGGGTCTCTGATTTTTGTAGCCCCAGGAGAGCTTAGCCAACACCCAAAGTATTTACTAGTAAACATGGCTGCAGTACCTGAACCCATCTTTATGAGCGCGGGTGATGGTCCTTAAAAATAATGGCCAGGAAAAGCTCACCTGCAGAAGGGATAAATTCTCACAGTTGATCTAACAACTGACAGGGGTCATTTAGCTTCAGGAAAACCACCTAATTGGTGTGTCAACAGCTTTCTACAAGGTATCATAATTCTCAGCAGAGAATTTACCAAATTACATAAGAAAGACAAAGAAAGTCAAATATTAATTTCTCAAACAAAATGGGGGGCTGCTACTATAGAAGCTGCAAAGACTAAACCAACGGGGAATCATGAACTCAAATACCCATCATAATATAGGGTTAAATCCATTAATATTGGGCACCACTGATTATAGACTACATTTTTTATACACTTTTAGTTATTTTGAAGACTTTAATTAGTTTGATACCCAGTTAGTTCTTCCCAAGACCTTAACAGCCCATTTCTAGCTCTAAATAATAAGGCAGGCTTAGTCACAATGAACATTTCACTAGGTCTCTGGGATTTTGGTGCCAGTTCTGGTCTGGCCAATGATCCTGTTCTTTTGTGCTTAAGGCTAGCACTCTCACAAAGCTCCACTTTCTGCTGTATTGTTTTGTTTTCTTTTGGTGGTCAATTGGAGACAAGTATCTCAGTGACTTTCCAGCCCAAGCTAGCTTCCAATTGCAATCCTCACTTTTGAGTCTTCCAAATAGCTAGGCATGAACCACCAGCACATAGCAATTTAAAAATATTTTCCCTGAGCAGAGGAGCAGCAGAGCCCTAGTTAATCTCTCTCCAACACCCCAGTTTTACCACTCCAGAAACTTTTACTCCTAGAAAGACAGCCCAAGTAAGTTATAACAGTACAGGGATTCTGTCCAATAAGGAAAAATTGACATTGCTGGCCTGAAAACACAGATTTGAGTTCTGGGCCTCATCCCTCTGCCAAGCCAGTGCCGGCGCTGGCACAGCGTCTCACAGTTCATGGACCTAAACCACCCAGAAGTGACCAAGGTGAAATCCTCCAGATGGTGGCAGACAGACGTGGATCTCAGGCTGAGCATGGACAGGCCGAAATGGCAGACAAAGCATGAGTACCCCACAAAAGATATTCTCACTCGTGCCCACAGAGAAGCATCGGTAGCCTTTTCCCCACTGCCAGAGCAAAGCACCATCTCTGACACTGGCATAGGGTCAGACCAGACTGGAAATAAACCCGGCTTGGGGAAAGCGAGGACAAAGGGGCCACCTTTGAAAAGAGCAAGAGGGACAGACCAATGAGGGCCAGCTCCACCCAGAAGAGCAACCCCTGCCCAGGTGGGAAGCTCATCCAGGCCACAGTTCACAACTCAGGTGAACTCAGCCAGAGGTGCCCGCCCTGCCCGCCAGAATTTCTAAATTAAAACGGAAAGTGGCGAGCAGCTACCGGCAGCAAGGAACAACCAGATAGGAGAACAAACAGTTCCCGAGACAGATAAATGGCCCCATCTCAGAGGAAGCCTAATTCCCAGCCCAAAATGGAGCTGAATTCCATAGCCAGCTATGCTCAGGAGGCCATCCTGCCCATGAGGGAGGAACCACCCCTAGGCAAGCAACTCTCAGACAGGTAAACCAGGCCAGAGCCAACCGCCCTGCTGAGTCCACAGCCTCTCCAAAGCCAGGTGATAAAGGCACCAGTCTCACAGCAGATGGGAGGAGCCAGGGCTCCCAAGACTGTTCACTTCCCCCATTTACAGAGGACACCCAAGTCCTATGTGAAAGCTGTGCGAACCACAGAGCCTCAGGATTTCACTAACAGAGGAGGAGGGTCAGAGCTGATCCACCCGCTGCAAACTGAAAGCAGGTCAAACCACACAAGCACCAATATAGACTACAGACAATTGCAAGGAAACCAGAGACTGGAGAAAGCCCACCCAAACAAGGAAGACTCCATTTTTTAAAGATTTATTTTTATTTTTTATTTAACAGATGTTGTTGGTTTTTTGTTTTCCAATGTATAGACAAATGGTAAAACGTGAACCAATGCAACAGTATTAACTACAAGATATGTTGTAAAATAACTTGAAAATTGGGGGGGGGGGATATGGGAAGAGGGAAGCTGGGAGAAAAATGAGGGACAAGGTAGCAAGTTTGACAAGAAATGTAGTCATTACCTTAGGTATGTAAATGTAACCCCTCTGTACACCACCTGTACAATAAACATAAAATAAAGAAAGATGCCCTGAGCTCAAGTACTAGTGCACATATGTATATGAATACTCTCTCTCTCTCTTTCATACACAAATACACAAATACACACAAACACAGAGTCATATTTATTTTTAAATACCTAATAGATAGCTTAAGGTTGTGTGGAATAGAAGCAGGAACAGAGGTGATCTCCTCAGAAAACAGTAAACCCGACAAGTTGCATCTTTGAACTGTCTAGCGGGACCTTCCTTCTCATCAACCCAGGGTTCACTTCCACAGCAAGATACACTGCCTCCATGAGTATACATGATATACCTCCGTGTGCGCTGTCAAAGTCCACCCAGCCCACTATGCATCATTGGACATCTCTGCAGAAAGACGTGGGGATTGTGCATACTTGCGACTCCAGTGTGTTCATGATCACACACACATACTGCGTAGGAACACTAACAGGTGGATCTTGAGCCCAACCCTGCCATATGGCATCAGAAGCATTCACAAGGTGGAGGGAAGAGTATTTGTCTTCCCCTGTTGCATCCACCACAGCAATAGAAGCCGAGAATTCTCCACCCCAGGAAGACCATAGTGAATGCCTCCAACTATAGGGAGACCCAGAACCTGATTGTCCTAACCAACCGCTGCTTCCTTTACTCCTAAACAATCTCCATCTAAGGAGGACCCCCAAGCCCTTCCTGAAAGCTGTGCGAACCACAGAGCCCCAGGATTTCCCTAACAGGCGAGGAGGGTCAGAGCAGATCCACCCCCTGAAAACTGAAAGCAAGTCAAACCAGCCAAGCAGCAAAATAGACTACAGACCATTGCAAGGAAACCAGAGACTGGAGAAAACCCACCCAAACAAGGAACACTCCATTTTTTAAAAACATTTTTTAAACTTTTTTTTTCTATTTTTCATTTCTGAGACGTCGTTGGTATTTTGTTTTCTATTTTTTTTCTGTTTTATCGGCTTTTTTAATTTCCTTTTTCGGGGGTTGGGTTGTTAATTGTTTTGTGTTTTGTGCATTTGTCTTCCAGTATTTTTCTTTGTTTCTCTTTTCACATTCTCTTACTTTTAAATTACTTTCCTATGACTAACAGCTTCACTCTTTTCTGCTAACTCTCCATTATTCATCATATTAATCTTGTCCTTTCTACCGATTCTATTCTTCTTCACATTTCCATGTCACTGAAATGAAACCAAAATCACCACCACCACAACCGCCACCATCACCACCACCCCCACATACATTTTACTCTATTCCCTTCACTACCTCTCACTTATCCTCCAGATTTACATTCAGGACCTCCAGACTCCATTGATCCCTGGTTATTGGATAGAGGATATCCCTGTTCAATCCAAGTGAATCAAAGTGGTTTATAGAGAAATCCAGCTCATAGTATTTTAACAGTACTTATTAACTATTGAATACAGGATTGGTTGTTATTTTGAAATTGTATTTTTAGGAACACCAAATCTAATTTTATATACAGTTATACCAAGTATCTGTGTATAATTGTGAACTTCTAAGATTTACACAACAGTGCTTGGTAAGGTCTGCTTTGGGTCTTAAACAGTGCTCACAGGTGCTCTTAGATAGGCATTCCCAATCCAAATGGGCAGAAGAAACACAAGATGGCAAACAATGCAGTCATATCTCCCACTCAAAACAAGCAGGAAGCAGAGCAGTCAATCAAAGACATAGAAGAGAACCCTCATAATGCTCTACAAAGTCTACTGATAAACATGTTAAATGAAAAGTTTGAATCCATCCATACATCAATCCGTCCATAAAGTAATAGATGATTTCATGGCCTCAACAAAGAGAAAGATAAATGAACTTCAAGAGTCATATGAAAAGATAACTACCCAGCTAAAAGATTTGAGAGACAGCACTCAAAACCAAATTAATAATGTAAAGATGTCCATGCAGGACCTAAGAGATACTTCTAGCAAGGACATGGAAATCATCAGGAAAGAACAGTCTGAAGGAAAAGAGATTCAAAATCAAGTAACTAGCCTACAGTCTCAAGTAGGTGAAGCAGAGGATCAAATCTCAGGAGCTGAAGATTCCCTAGAATCTATGGAGAAATGTCACACAAAAATACAAAACCAATCCAATCGATAAAACAGATCACTCCAGGAGCTCCAAGACACAAGCAGGAAGCACTATTTGAGGCGAATAGGAATTGAGAAAAACCAGGAGAAAGAAGTTAATGGAATATGCAACCTATTTAACAGAATATTAGCCAAGAACTTCCCAACTATCCAGGAAGGTAGGCCGATACAGATACAAGAAGCATTTAGAACCCCAAAGCGACCAGATCAGAATAGGACATCCCACTGACACATTGTGATCATAACAGGATCAGTAGAGTCCAAGGAAAGAATCCTTAAAGATGTTACGGAGAAGAAAGTAATCACAAATAAAGGAAAAGCAAGCAGAATTACCCCAGACTTCTCAGCAGAGACCATGAAAAGCAAGGGGATCCTGGAATGAGGTATGCCAAACCCTAAATAATAATAAATATCAACCAAGAATGCTGTACCCAGCTAAACTCTCATTCATAGCTGAAGGACAAATAAAAGTCTTCCACAGGAAGGAAAAACTGAAACAATGTATCTCCACCAAACCAGCTTTACAGAAAATCCTCAAAGATGTACTATACAGGGAAAATAATCAAGATCCCAATACAGACAGAGAAATGAACCCTAAATAGAAAACCAGAATATTAGATCAAGAATTGGGAAGACACAGCTTTTAACAAGATAGCTACAATGAAAGGACAAATGATCATCTCTCAAACCTAACTCTCAACATTAATGGACTTAATTCTTCATTCAAACGACATAGGCTCATTACTTGGATCAAACATCAAGATCCGTCTTTCTGCTGCCTCCAAGAGACACATCTATCTAGCAAAAGCAAACTTCTTCTAAAGGTGAAAGGCTGGAATAAAATCTACCAATAAATGGCCCCCAAATGCAGGCTGGAGTGGAATTCTAGCATCAGATAAAATCGACTTCAAATGAAAAATGGTAAGAAGAGACAAAGAAGGTTACTACATACTAATAAAGCGATGTCTCCTACAGGAGGATATAACCATCTTAAATATCCACACACCAAATACAGGAGAACCCAACTTCATCAAACCAACACTACTGACTCTAAAATCACTCATAGTCCCAAACACATTGATTGTTGGAGACTTTAACACTCCACTGTCACCTCTGGACAGACCAACAGGCCAAAAACTGAACAAAGAATCCACAGAACTAATCAACTGCATAGACCAACTAGACTTAACCAACATCTACAGAATATTCCATCAAGCAATACCAGAATACACATTCTTTTCAGCAGCCCATGAAACATTCTCCAAAATATATCACATCTTAGGGCACAAAGAAAATCTGTACAAATTCAGAAGTATCAAAATCATTCCCTGCCTTCCCTCAGACCACAATAGATTAAAATTAAAGCTCAACTCAAACAGCCACCACACAAAATGATACAATCCATGGAGACTAAGCAACACACTGCTGAACCATCAGTGGGTCATTGAAGAAATTAGACCAGTAATTCAATATTTATGGCATTCAACCAAGGTGAGTGCACAAAGTACCACCTCCTTTGGGACACAGCAAAGGCAGTACTCAGACGAAAATTTATATCTGAGTGCCTACACCAACAATCTGGATAAACAGCAACTCAACAACTTACGGAATCACTTTAATCTTCTCAAAAGAGAACAAGAAGCCATACCCCCAAGTCAATAGATGGAAGCAAATAATTAAAATCGAATCAGAATTAAATATACTTGAGAGGGAGAAAAGAAACCATCGCAACAATCAACAAAACAAAGCCTTGGTTCTTTGAGAATATTAACAAGATAGTCAAATTCCTAGCAAACCTGACCAAAAAACGATGGCAGCACACCCACATAAACAAGATCCGAGATAAAACAGGTAACATCACTGCAGAAACAACCAAAATTCAGAACACAATAAGGGACTATTTTGCAAACCTTTGTGCCAACAAATTCGAGAACCTGGAAGAAATGGATGATTTTCTAGAAAAAATTGATACCCCCAAACTCAACCATGAAGATTTAAACCTTCTAAACAGACTCATACCCAGCCTTGAAATAGAAACAGCAATAAGTGATTTCCCATCAGAGAAAAGCCCATGTCCAGATGGATTCACAGCAGAATTCTACAAGGCTTTCAAAACAGAAGTCACACCAATATTTTTCAAAATCTTCAATGAAATTGAAAGAGAACGTTCACTACCAGACTTATTCTATGAAGCCAGTATAGCCCTCATCCCAAAACCAGGCAGGGACTCATCAACAAAACAGAACTATAGAACGATTTCCCTGATGAACATAGATGCAAAAATTCTCAACAAAATTCTGTCCAATTGACTTCAACAGGTCATCAAAAATATCATACACCATGTTCAAACTGGATCCATCCCAGGGATGCAAAGTTGGTTCAATATACGCAAGTCAATTAATGTAATCCACCACATCAACCAGAGCAAGATAAAGAACCACATGGTTATATCTCTGGATGCAGAAAAGGCGTTCGATAAAATCCAGTACCCATTTATGATAAAAATCCTGGAGAAATTGGGATTCCAAGGAACATTCCTGAATATAATAAAGGCAGTTTATTACAAACCAACAGCAAGCATAATTCTAAATGGTGTAAAGCCAAAGCCATTCCTTTGAAAATCAGGAGCAAGATTGAGATGTCTGCTCTCTCCCCTCCTCTTTAACATTCCTAGCCAGAGCAATTAGGCAAGAAGAAAACAAAAAGGGGATCCAAATAGGAAAAGATGAAGTTAAGCTTTCTCTCTTTGCAGATTACATGATCCTATACCTAACGAACACCATAGACTCTACTCCCTAGCTACTAGAGCAGATCCAAAACTTTGGCAAAGTTGCAGGATATAAAATAAACCCTCGAAAATCAACAGCCTTTCTATATGCTAATAACACGAAGACAGAGGCTGAAGTCAGGAAAGCAACTCCCTTTGCAATAGTCTCAAAAACATAAAATACCTAGAAATAACCTTAACCAAAGAAGTGAAAGACCTCTATGATTAGACTGTTTGGTGTAAGTGAACTGAACATCTCCGTGGGGGGGGGGGGGGAAGGGAAAGGGGGAGGAGGGAGAGGGGTATGAGGGACAAGGTAACAAACTGTACAAGAAATGTATCCAGTGCCTAAAATATGAAACTGTAACCTTTCTGTACATCACTTTGATAATAAAAATTTGAAAAAAAAAAAAAACGAACTAAGGAAATGGAAAAACCTCCCATGCTCCTCGATTGGGAAGATTAATATAGTCAAAATGGCAATATTGCCAAAAGCTATCTACAAATTCCATGCAATACCCACTAATATCCCAACACCATTTTTTAATGAAATTGAGGAAGCAATCCAGAAATTTATATGGAAAAATAAATGACCCCCCGACTAGCAAAAACAATCCTAAGCAGAAAGAACAATGCCGGAGGAATTACAATACCAAACTTCAAGCTGTATTATAAAGCTATAGCTATAAAAACAGCTTGGAATTGCAATGGAACAGGCCTGAAGACCAATGGAACAGAATTGAAGATCCAGCAGTGAACACACAGAACTAAGCCCCCTTAATCTTTGATAGAGGAGCTAAAAAAATACGATGGAAGAAAGATAGCCTCTTTAACAAATGGTGATGGCAAAACTGGTTCAACACCCACAACAAAGCAAAATTAGATCCTTATATATCATCCTGCACCAAAATCAATTCCACATGGATCAAAGATCTTGAAATTATAACAGATACCTTGAAAGCACTAAAAGAAGTAGGAGAAACACTTGGGCTCCTTGGCACAGGACAGACCTGCCTTAACAAAGAGCCATAAATGCTACAAATCACAAAAAGGACGAGCAAATGGGATTGCATCAAATTGCTGAGCTTCTGCAGGGCAAAGGACATAGCTCACAAGATGAATGGAAAGCCTACAGATTGGGAAAAGATCTTTATCAGCCATACAATGAACAAAGACCTCATATCTAAAATATATGCAGAACTACAAAAAATTAAATTCCTCCAAAACAAAACCGCAAAGAACCAACAGCCCCCCTCAACAAGTGGGCTAAAGACTTACAAAGAGACTTCTCTGATGAGGAAATGAGAATGGCCAAGAGTCATATGAAAAAGTGCTCTACATCTCTGGCCATAAAAGAAATGCAAATCAAAACAACATTGAGATTCCATCTCACCCCAGTAAGAATGACCTATATCAAGAAAACTAACAATAATAAATGTTGGAGGGGATGTGGACAAAAGGGAACCCTACTTCATCGTTGGTGGGAATGTAAACTTGTTCAGCCACTCTGGCAAGTGGTATGGAGATTTCTCAGAAGGTAAACATAGAGCTCCCTTATGATCCAGCAGCCCCACATTTGGCATCTACCCAAAGACCACAGAGAAGAACACACAAAAGCCACCAGCACAACAATATTCATCACAGCACAATTTGGCATAGCTAAAATATGGATCCCACCCAGTAACGCTCAGTAGATGAATGGATCAGGAAAATGTGGTACATATACACAATGCAATTTCATACCTCTGTCTCAAAGAATGACATTGCCGCATTTGTAAGGAAATGAAAGGACTTGGAAAAAATTATCCTAAGTGAAGTGAGCCAGACCCAAAGAAACATGGATTCTATGCTCTCCCTCATAGGGAATAGTTAGCACAGGTTTGGGCTAGTCACAGCAGAGGATCACAAGAGCCCAATAGCAATACTGTTATGAACACATAAGATGAGGCTAAGTGAAACAACCTCCATTTTATGGAAACAACTGTTATATCACTGCTGTAATTACTTTCAACATGCCATGTGTAACTGTAGCGTCTACTGTTGATGATGTTCTTGTATCCCCTTCCTGCGGTTGTACCTGCACTATCAGTTTATCTTATTTGAGTACTTTGGAAACTGTATATACTGGTATTAGAATTAGGAAAGTGAAAGGGAATACCAAACCGAGAGACACAGGATAAAAAGACAAACGACTACAAAGGCAATGCTTTCAAAACTGTTTGGTGTAAGCCAAGTGAACAACTCTGGGGGGAGAGGAGCAGGGGGAGGGGAGGGTAAATGAGGGAGGAGGTAACAAATAGTATAAGAAATGTATCCAATGCCTAACATATGCAACTGTAACCTCTCTGTACATCAATTTGACAATCAATAAGAAAAAAAAATGTTTTTCCTATGAGGAAAACAATACAGTCTATGTTTCTTTAGGTCTGGTTCACTTCACTTAGTACATTTTTTTATGGAATAATTATTACATGTTTAGGCTAGTCAAAGCCGAAGTCATAATAGCCCAATAGCTATGTCCTTATGGACACTTAAGATGATGCTAAGTGAAATGAGCTCCATGTTATGGAAACAAGTGTTATATCATTATTGTAATTATTTTCAACATGCAATATGAATCCGTACCCATTTTTATTTTCTCTCGTATTCCCTTCCTGTGGTTTTACCCCCACTATCACTGTAACTCATCTGAGTACCCTGGATACTGTATATACGTGTATTAGAGCTAGGGAAGAGAAAAGTAAATATCAAAATCAATAGACAAAGGATAAAAATACAAACAACTCCAAACGCAATACTCACAAAACCATTTGGTGTAAACCAACCATACAACTCGTGGGTGGAAGGGGAAGCAGGAGGGAAGAGGTAGGCATGTGGAGGGGAGGAGGAGTTACATGTGGACAGAAATGTACTCACTGCATTATATATGAAATTGTAACCCCTCTGTACTTCACTTTGACAATAAAGGAGAAAAAAGACAATAAATATTTTTGAAAGATTCTGAAACACCTAACATTTTTTAGAGTTATGACATATAATGCTTAAGATTCTCATGTTAAAAGACTAACATTTAGAATCAACACTCTCTTTCTCTGGCAATAGGAAAACTACAACACACTACACTGTTTGTGAATAAAGGTAAACATTTCCCTCAAGAACTGCTAATCACCATACATTTCCTTTCTTCATTCCTGTTATTTACTTCAGCCATTCTCTGGCCATAATCTGAGTGAAACCAGCCAAAAGGTACAGACACTGAGGCAGGAAGGGACAGATAGCATGAACACACCAAGGTGGCTGAGGCCTGAGCTATTTTGGATACTATAACCTCAACATTAGGCACAGGTAGTGAGAGAGGAAGAGAGAGATCAGGAAATGTAGAAGCCAAATGGCTGCTAGGTATAAAAATCTAGAGAAGTGTGGACTTAAGACAGTTGTCAGAAGCTGCAACACAAAAATGAATAAGATGGAAATTAGATGGGATGTTCAAGGAAATAACCAAACGAGAACATACAACAAAATAAGTCAAAGCTAGGACAGCGAAAATAGTAGTGCAAAATTTGGGAGGTGGACAACCTATCCTGCGTTTATTAAAAAAAAATGGCTTCTGCACAAGCACAAACATCTCTCCAGCCTTCCTTCTCTCTCTACACATAGAATAAGCATTCCCTCCTCTGCAGCCTTTGCAAACAAGAGACACGCGATATTTTTGTTAGATAATGAAACAAATACCAGTGATGAGCCAAAAACTTAAATAGAGTAAAAGAGTTGGGACAGCACTGTGTTCACTCTATGAGAAATATCCAACAGGAATGGGCAGTGTCTTTATTCAACCACAGTTGTTTATTCGAATCACAAAGTCTAATGATTAAAGCATGTCTTCAACCCTCTCATATCTTGCTATTCTATTTATTCTTGTGTTATACATTTACAATGACCACTCTTAGGAATCTAGAAAGTTCTGAGGAAGAACTGGGGTAGGGGGGTGGTGCTTATGATTACTTCCCAAAGCATAAGGGTGAAAAACAGCAGCTCATCAAGTGGGGGCAAGGGGAGAGCGGGAGACAAATGAAGGGGAAGGGGGGGAATGTAGTCAAGAATTCATTGTACATACTACAAAAGTAAGAAAATGGAAAGGGTGGGCAGAGGAAGGAGGGGCAAGAATGTTGAAAGGGGTGAGGTGGGTTAAGATCTGCCATATTCATAAACTGCTTTGTCAAAT
>NW_025961449.1:0-28483 GCF_023159225.1 Perognathus longimembris pacificus
CCCTAGTAACTTTTGAAAATTATTAAGAGTTTTAAACTCTTTAGTACGAATTTTTATTAATTGGGGAGTAATTACTTGTCTTTTAACTAAATATCCCAGATACTTAAATGGTTCTTCTGTTTAAATGAATTTTATCAGGGGCAATTATTAAATTATACTGTTGAAAGTCTAAAGGCAAAATTTGTAACAATTTTGATACAATATTTTTATCAGGTGCAGCAAATAATAAATCATTTTATTGAAAACCTGTAAAACAAACTGGAGTAGTAATTAAACAATCATCTTGATAGCCATCGTTTTCCTATATCCAACTTAAAACAAACATTTTAAATTTCATATCTCAGAATACATTTTTGATCTCAAGTCTTTTACCAAGCCTGGTTGTATTAAAAGAAATCTGGAGCCTAGGTATCACCCATTGCTTCATGCTGCTTGTTTTCACTTCCAAATTTCTTATCTAGAAAGGCATTCTAAAACCTTTTAAAGTAGAGGCTTTCACAACTTTACCTCAGCCTGTATTTGCATAGAAAAACTGAAGCCCAGGGGGCACATTGCCTCCTGGTTGTCTGCTTTAAAAGAGCCATTTTCCTATATACAGAGAGTTAATGAAAGTTGTGTACTTCTATCCCCCATTAGTTTATATACTTTAAAATATTTACCTGATTATATGTGACTTAAGATAGTTAATCTTACTGTTATATTACAGTATACACTTAAAAAATTTAGTACCTGATTCATTAAATTGATACCCAAAACAATTGTAACAAGAGTACACTTAGCAGTGTGCCCCAGAATTATAACCATGAGATTTCAGAGTTAGCATATTTGCCTTTTTGATACATCCAAATTGCAAACCTGTACAGAAATCGAGTTATATCAGGTAAATAAACTTTTAACTCTCCTTTAAGATATTCCAATTTTAATCCATCCTAAGGGGCAGTTTTAGAAGTATCAGTCAAATCATACATTTTACCCTGAGGTTTCCAATGTTTATACCTGAAAACAAAAGAAATAAAAGAAAGGCCTCCATTGGCCTGTCCTATAGAATGGGCCTATCTCCATCCTACTCCTTAGAGCTTGATGAACTGCCTTGGGGCCAGCTTGCCCTCTCCCACTATGAATGGACGCCACCCTACGGCTGTCCCATCACGTGGATTGGCTAAACTGCACTTTTGTCAGTTTACCCCTCACTACTGAGGATAGGTTCAAGGGCCCATGCTAAGTTCTTATTTATTTATTTATTTATTTTTAACCATGAATTAAAGAATTTTTAACTATAGTTCCTTTTAAAATAAATAATCCTTTAAAGCTTTTGGTAATGCCCAAATTCAATGATCTTTTGAAGTTTAAAGTTAAACTAACCTATTTTTACATCATACATTTTTAATCTTGAACACATTCACACCCACATACATTTGTGTGCGCGCACACACACATACATACATTCACATATGTAGGTATTAATGTAAACAGAACTTAAAAGCAGTCCAAACAACTATCAGCCGTACATTTTTTAGTGGCAAAAGGTATATTTTCCAATCTTACTCTTGTAATGACCAAAACTTAAAACAAAACCTTTAATGAATGATTTTAGCATTGTTTAGTCTTATTCGCTAGGAACTATTAGTTTTAGCAAAGTATCTTAGCATACTAAACACTGAAGATAACTGGGTTGGGGTCCCCTGGAGTATTACTGAGTCCACCTAGCACTTGACTCTTAGTGTTTACTCTCAGGCTAAGATTAGCCTAGCCAGCTGTTTGAACTCAGCTCTTAGCAGCCTGCACTTTTTCTGCCTTCTTGCAGAAGGAGACACAGTACCTAGTAAATGTTTTTGCCCATAGACATGTAAATGGACAACAGAAATAAGGGAAACAAAAGTTTATGTTTAAAACTGGTGCCAATCTCAAAGACAAAACTAGTCAAGACAAAACAGAACATAGAAACAGAGGCTGTTACGCCTTGGATGGCATGTCCAGCGTCCACAAGCTGCCAGCCAGAGTGATGGAAAGTCCATAGGGCCCTGAAAATTCTCAGGGGGATCCTCCCCAGTGGAGATTTCCATCCCCTGGCAATCAACCTGCCGAGGCCGCCCACCAGAGGACTTTTTTCCCAATTTAGCACTCCACACGAAACACAACTAATCAAACAAGGACAAAGACACATGAAACATGTAGCGCAGGCGCAAATTAAAAGTGCAATTGCAGTAAAAATTCTCTTGGGAAGTAAAAGAAAAATCACTAGTCCTTCCCCAATTCCAGGCTGATGGACTAAAACAGGGAATGTGTTCCCAAGGGCCTATTAGTGTGCTAATGAGGCATCAGAGTAACCGTGCCGGGGCTAAATTTTTCCACTGGATGGAGACTTTAATTCTCCAACACCCAAGCAATTAAAGGGCTCAATTCAATAAAAATTAATAGCTTGAGGCACTCAACCTTTTTTCTTGGAGGCTGCCAAAACTTTCTTATTTTAATATTCCATTTCAACATCTAGGAAATGTGAATGCTAGAGAGGATCCAATCACTGAACATTTCTAAAGTCACATAGGTGTATGCGCTAGGACTCATAGATTATAGGGCTTTAAAATTATATGGATCAAGAACTATTACTGTGCTGTAGAAGTGTGGCCTGACCTTGTATGTTGATTCAGCTTAAGCTCATTGAAATAATAGCACATATTTCAATGGTCAAAGATGAGAAATACATTCACATGCAAGTCATACAGTAACTATAATAATACAATAATAACTGGGCCAGAAAATTCATGGGCTGGACTGTGAAATCAGAAGCTGATATGTAGAAATGCTGTCTGAATTGGGTTTTCTGAAAGGACCCTAAGGTGTTTACTACT
This sequence comes from Perognathus longimembris pacificus, assembly GCF_023159225.1. NCBI lineage: Eukaryota > Metazoa > Chordata > Mammalia > Rodentia > Heteromyidae > Perognathus > Perognathus longimembris. The sequence goes on from NW_025961449.1 coordinate 2,850, forward strand.
GAGTGAAATTTTCTTTTGTCCTTTTTTTTTTTTTGTCAGTCATAGGATTTGAACTCGGGGCTGGGATTCTCTCTGAGCTGTTTTGTTCAAGTCCAGTACTCTATCACTTTGAGCCACAGTGCCACTTGTGCTTTTGTGGTGGTTAATTGGACATAAGAGTCTCACAGACTTTCCTGCTCAGACTAGCTGTTGATCTGTGATCATCAGACCTCAAGCTCATGAATAGCTAAATGTACTGGTGTGAACAACTAATGCCTGGCTGAAATTTTCTTGTGACCTATGTGTTAATAATTTCCAAGCCTTTTTATTTGTCATTGGAGACATATGAAACCTAAGTTCTCCTGGGATAGTGTTCTAATATTTACCTGTAGGCCAAATATATATTGGCTGCTAACTCTTTCAGAAGAGTCAATTAAAAAATTTCAAAACTGAATAAGTTGGTTAAGATTGCTCCTTTCCCAGTTCTGTTTTGCCCCTTTTTAGCCTTCTGTCTTTCAATCAGGCTGATTATCTTGCAACGACTGTTGCAACTTTAGACTGAAAAGAAAAGCTCTAAATTACTATGAATGGGTGATGATCAAGGATATTATACTTGAGTTCCTGTCTAATTGAATGTAATGGCACTTGAGAATAAAGATGTTCTCATCCTTTTGACATCGCCAGGCATCCTTTTCGGAAGGGTGAATGGAAAGGTGCGAAAATGAAGGCCATGGGTATTGTTGGGCTCAAAGTGTCATTCCAGGAGCATGGCAGGTGTTAGTTCTATTGTGCAAGGCAAGGTTTGAATCATCCACATGGCATTTTTGTTGAGTTTTAGAGGAAATATTGGCAAAGAAGAACCATTCTAGAGGGTGGCAAGCCACGAAAACAGAAAATCTGCCTGATAAAGAAGAATTTTGGGTGAGAAACCATATTGAGGAAATGTTGACAATGTTTGCTAATATATGGTAGTTCATTTCTCTTACCAAACAGAACTCTGGTCCAAGAGTGGAAGTGAGTAGGGAATAAATCTCTATTGAAAATAAGAAGTCCTCCACCACACACATAGTTGTGTCACATAATTTCCTTTTATTTGCTGGCGTCATCATCCTTGATAGAATTCAGCAGTTAGTAGTAGAGATCAGTTCTTGCCTAGACCACACTTAACTAACTTCCATCTTGAAACAACTTCTAAAGTCCAGAATGTTCCCTTCCTTAGCTTATTCTAGTCTTTTGAGATCTCGCTGACTTTTTAAAATGGGATGTTTCTTGCTCAGCATGTTCAATAAAACCCGCTTGTGTAAGAAATGCACCCATCCCTCCAAAAAGACTCACACGATAAGTACAATCTTAAGTACCAATTATGTGTCAAGCCTGTGCTAGGCACACGCAAAGTATTTTGTTGACAGTTGATCATCTGTGAGAACTTATAATGACATTGCGATGTCAGCAGGTGTGTGGAGAAGCAGGGTATATGGAGGAAAGAAGAGATGGATCTGTATTTTTCCCAGTGTGTTGAAGGAAATGTTGAAGGAAGGGAAAGGAAACAGTCCCATGACTACTTGCTCAAGGCGCTGTACAAAGTCTTTTGGCATTTTGTTAGTAGATTGATGGGTGGCCAACATCTACGCCCATTGTTACTGTACATCCCTTATGCATGACTGGCCTTTTAAGTAAACTTTCTGGAGATCAGCTTGACATTGCAGGCTATGTGAAATTTTGCCTGGATTGAATAAAAATGGGTATTTCTTGGAATTTTTTAATAGAATACAGGAGACAGAATCATCATGAGTTTTTTGAAAAATAACTTTTGCCATAAAGACCACTTGTTTGCGAGCAGAGGCAGATCTGGTCTCTGGTCAGCTTCTATTCCCTCAGGCTCCTCTGCGGATTCTGTTGTTGGCCTCATTCCCGGTCTTTCTCTTGGGTGGTCAGATGTTACAAAGGGCATCACACATCTCTGTCTTGCTTTGGGCCTGGACACACTGATCTTTTTGTTACAATAGGGTTGGTCACCTCGAACTCAACCCTGTGAAAGGTCTGAGGAAATGTGGTTGGAGATGACAACCATGTGACAAATTGCTGTCAGTTCAAGGCCGGTTCCTTGTCAGGGTTGAAAGGAATGACAGGATTATGGTCCCTGGGAAGAGCTCACAGGGGCCTTTCTCAGGGCCAAGGGCACATGGCTTATTCCATGGGGATCATTACACAATACTCAATCATTACACAATATGCAGCACTCGATCCTAAGGCCTTGATGGTGCGGGGAGGTTGATTTTTACTTCCTCTCCTGTTTTTTGGCTATGTTTATAATTCCTAACATAGTCACTTGGAAAGAGTTGGTAGATAACTTCTCCGGGCCCCTCCCGTGATTCCATCCCTTCTCCTTCTGTGTGAAAACTCATTTTGTAAGTTAAACACAAAGAGCAGTTCAATCACCTGTCACTCATGGTCTCAATTACTTGTGGTAATATTTATTTAGCTGCTCTACTGTGGTGGCACTTACTAAAAAATTCATAGAGAATATTAATCAGCTATAATATTATAATAGTATTACCATATTACTGTACAACATTATAAAACAGATTCACAGCAGAGTGTGCTTAGAAAATTTCTAAGTACTGTATGCTAGCATTTAGGTTCTTGACCTAATTAAATATTCATTACGCTAACTTAATTCATTTAGTAATTATTTTCAGATTATATATATAATATGATTTCCCAGTAGTATTTCCAGGGGCTTATATACATATACTTAATGTAATGTTGTGGGTTTTTTTTTTTGCCAGTTCTGAGGCTTGAAATCAAAGCCTTAGCACTGTCCCTGAGATGCTTTTGTTCAAGGCTAGCACTCTACTATTTGAGCCACAGCACTACTTCCAGCTTTTTCTGTTTATGTGGTGGGGAGGATTGGAACCCAGGGCTTCATGCATGCTAGGCAAGCACTCTGCTGCTAAGCCACATTGCCATTCTAACATCTTGGGTCTATTTATGAATTGTTCATTGTGCCAGTCCTGAGGCTTGAACTCAGGGCTTGGGTGCTGTCCTTGTACTTTTGTGCTCAAGACTAGTAGTCTACCATTTGAACCATAGGTCCACTTCCAGTTTTTTTGGTAGTTATTTGGAGATGAGTCTCACAAACTTTCCTGCCTGGCTGGCTTTGAGCTGTGATTCTCAGCTCATAGACTCCTGAGAAGTTAGGATTACAGGTGTGAGCCACTGGCACTTAGCAGCTATTTTTTTTTTGTTTTAAAATCTGATTGGAAAGATAATTTACAATATTTTAAGTGATGGACTGTTTTTCCTAAGTCAAGAATTTTGACATATTTTCTAGGTAAACAGTCATGTTGATGTAAAATATTACATGGAAATATGTTTATGTGTTTATTATGTGGAAGACAGCAATTTGCTTTCTATAATTGTTCATTCACTTGTGAAAAGCCTTTTCCTTCTGTAAATCAGTCTAAAGCTACAAAAATAAGTCCTGAACTATTAGAATCTTATTAAACCATGTATTGGGCACTCTCTCTTCTCTTCTCCTCTCCTCTCCTCTCTTCTCCTCTCCTCTCCTCCCCTTCCCTCCCCTCCCTTCCTGTCCCCTCTCCTCTCCTCTCCTCTCTTCTCCTCCCCTCCCCTTCTCTCTTCTCCCCTTCCCTCCCCTCCCCTTCCGTCCCCTCTCCTCCTCTCTCCTCTCTTCTCACACCACCTCTAGTAACAAGGTTTGAATTCAAGGCTTCATCCTGCCATGTATGCCCGCTCAGCTGCTACTTTGCCACTTACACATCTAGCCCAGCATTTCACGGGTTAATTGGAGATGGAGTCTTTTGGACTTTACTGCTTGGGCTGCTTTGAACCCTGATCCTCTGCATCTCAGCTTGCTGAGTAACCAGGTTTACAGGCATGAGCCCCAGGTGCCTGGCTAAATCATGTGTTTTAATTTTAACCTGTTTTGTTATGTTCAATGTACACAGCTTAGAAATATGTGATGACAGTAATTTGTATGCAGCAAACTACATTATTCCTAGAGAATTAGAGGGCACATTTTGGTCATGAGGATTTTTTAAAAAATAGATGAGTAGAACCCTTGAAATGACAATTAAAAAAATAAGATGGCCCAATATGTATATGAGGAAGTATGATGTAAAACACAATTTAATGAGTTGTATGGTCCTAGATGCTATGAATTCTGAGGATCCAACAATGAGGTGTGAGCTTTCATACAGCTCAGCTTTCTAAAAATTGCTGTTAATTGATCTTACATTAATTATCTCATTTCATTGCTAGAACAACCTGAATATTAGATCGGGTAAGTGTTGAAATCATAATTTGCATATAAGAAAACATAGCCTAATGTATGAAACTGTAACCCATCTGTACATCACTTTGACAATAAATAAGTAATTATTACAAAAAACGAAAAGGAAAACACATAGAGAGGCTGCTGGCTACTCCAAGTGGAGGTGATGGTGTCTTTCTAATTATAAGGCACATGGTAGCTGTGAGGATTATTCTAAAAAAAGTTTGCTGATCAAAGATGGCCTTTAGAACTTTTGATAACATTGAAAACTACTAGGTCAATCATGACTGCTCTCAACCAACTAATTATGCCCATTTAGAAGTAACAATTATTTGAGAGGATATCATCTTGACAGCATTTTCTATTTTCTGAAAAAAAAAGAATGTAAGGTTAGACTCCTTTTCTCTATACTGATGATGATGTAGGAGCTCAATGTAGTTCAGTGCCAATGTGATCTTTTTAAATACGACCTATGAAGTTCTGCCTGATGCTTTGCTCATTTGAGCTAAATTTAAAAATTCAAATGCGAGGGGCTTTTAAAAAATAAGTAAGGAATATATTTCTAACAAATGTTTAATCTCTTATTGGAAAACTAGCACTTTGTTGATTCTTTGTTTTTGTTATTGTTTGTGTTGCATGAACGCAGGTGCTGTCCCTGAGTTCATTCACTCTCTTCCTCTCTCTCACTTACTCTCTTTCTTTTATCCTTCCTTCCTTCCTTCCTTCCTTCCTTCCTTCCTTCCTTCCTTCCTTCCTTCCTTCCTTCCTTCCTTCGTTCCTTTGCCAGTCCTGGACTCAGGTCCTGAGCAAAGTTGCCCGCAGTTTTTTTTTTTTTTTGCTCAAGGCTACCACACTACCACTTGAGCCATTGCTCCACTTTTTGCTTTTTTCTATGTATGTGGTGCTGAGGAACCGAACCCATGGTTTCATGTATACAAGGCAAGCACTCTACCACTAGGCCATATTCCCAGCCCTTCTTCCTTTCTTTTCAAGGCTAGTCCTCTGTCACTGTGAACCACACTGCCACATCCAGGTGTTTGTTTTCCTTTTTGTTTTGTAGTTAACTGGAGATGAGACTCTTTAAGAGACATTCTTGTCCTCATTGGCATTAAACCATGATCCTCAAAGCTCTGCCTCTTGAGTAGCTAGGATGACAGACAGGCATGAGCCACCAGCACCCTGCACATTGGGACACTTCTAAAATGTAGATTTTATGCTTAAATACCTCTTCTCCACTGCCTTATGGAAGGAGCCCAAGTTGACCCCAGCCTTTTTAAAATTTTCCTAATACTTATAGCATTCAGCAATAGGAATTCCTGGTTTCTAGAAACTTGTTTTCTTCCTGCTTTTCTGTCTCTGTCTCTTCTTCCTGGAATCTTCCCCATTCATGTCTGCCTGTCAAATGGCTACCCAGCCTTAATGACCTACACAGACGTCAAGTTGAAATGATAAGCATTCTCTTAAATCCTCCAGGTAGATCAGAAGCTGGGCTAGTACTGGTTATATTGCTCTTCCTAATAATGCCACATAATTCACATGCAGTTTGTTTCTGAGCTGGTCTGTCTCCCTTGTGTCTTCCTCTATAGCACATTTGTATCAGAGTTCTATGGAGAGTTGGGAAACAGATCTCAATGAACTCGTGTTCCAATAGGAGGTGATTTGGTTCATTCTAGCTGATACCTCTATTGTCTGTATCTATTAGATAATGGGGTTGGGTTCAAGGACTTCCAAATGTCATTCTTGCCTTCAAATTTGCCTTGTAAAACAATTTATTTTAATAATAGGACACGGAAGTTTACATTCTGTTATATTTTGTTAAATGGAGATACTGTAATTCTTTTTTTTTTAAATCCTGAAGTCTTTCTACAAAGGAGTTGTATTCACCATATCAGTTGAGTACAATGCATCCCCTTCCTTCATTCTCCCCATCTCTCCTAGCCTCATGACTTGCCTCAGCTTTCTTATCCTTAAAAGATATGTACAAAGTACACCACGTGTGGGTAGAGAATGTTACAGGTTGAACAATACTGAAACATATTGCATCTGAGAATGAAGATGGCAAAACAAAACTCAGTGAAAGCTATTGAATAATAGGGGTTGAGAGGGCAGAGAATGTGAGAGTAAAAGAAGGATTAATTTAACATACTGTATCATCATTTATAAAATCTCTTTTAAAAGGTGCTAAATTGAAGAGCTCTTTTTCTGCAAGTAGTGTTTGCAGTAAAAACGTTGTTCGAATTTTGAGATGATTTTCCCCTTTTTATTAATATTAAATTTAGTACAAATATTGTAAAAGTTAAATAATTTTCCCCCAGACACTCAATGTTCGATCTTATAATGTGAAATAGAAAGGAAATCAGCATGCAGAGTAACTATGTTGTGAAGGTTTGAAAATAATTATATATATATATATATATATGTACTCCCTTGAAAGACACTGGTCAAATTTCTCTTCTGCAAAGTTCACAGTATATGATGTGACAGTACTATTTAATATAATTAACTACAGAGGTTTAGTAAATGTTGCCCTCCAAAGAAAAAATCCAAGATGGTAGGTGGGATTTTCACATTACGGTGAGTACAGTGTTGAAGTAGACATAGTTGGTCTCCTGGGTGTGCTTTATCACTAAATGCAAGAGCTCCACTCACCTAATTTATTTTAGCAAGGGAAAGACTATGCTCTTGAATAGACACTTAGGTCAGAGAAAATACGTTCAAAAGAGTTAGTTTCAGCTAGGTAAAGTAGGATTTGGTACACTCGGCATTTTCTCTTCCAATTTTTTCTAGCAGCCAGCATTATTTTTAATGACCTTCATTAAATTTTTACAAATCAGCACTGCTTATCCATGTTCTTAAAGATTTTTGCACTTAAATGTTTTGGAGTAAATACCAGTAACATAAATAGTGCCATATTCATAATGAGTCTAAAATAGTATGCTGGTTATTTCCCCCCACGTAGGTAGCATTGGTTTAGCCAGTAGAAAGGACTCAGTTGGAGGATCAGAATTGTTGGAAAGTCTGGCTCCACTGTTAATGAGTAGTTTAGGATTGGAAGGTCTTTAAGTGCTTCCAGCCTAAGTTACCTACTCCATCAAAAATAGAAAGAGAAGCGCCTCTTGATGATTAGCAATACTGCATGGAGCTCTCTAGAACTAATACAGCATCTAAGGAATTAAGTCTATAATCACTGCCATAGAATGACGCTAGTTAAGAGGTATGTTATTATGGTCTTCAGAGTCAAAGTTTTAATGAAAGAATTGTATGCTACAGGTTTTCCAGTGCCCAGCCCATGTTAGTCTTAATAAATACTAAAGAACTGAGTTAGTAAAATGGTGTGCAAAGAATGTTTACTTGAGCGTCTCATTGGTGCCATATGGTATAAATATGAGTAGGATAACTGCAAAGAAGCTTCAGAGTGGAGAAGTATCCAAATATCCTCAAATTCTCGAGCTGTCCAGAAAAAGAACTTGGCTCCATTCTCCAGAAAGTTCCAACAGAGGAACTTGCCTCCCAAGGCTTCGGCTGAGGATAGACATGGTTTCAGGGGAAGGTGGTCACTTCCAGGAAGGTCCCACTCTGGTGGAAAATGGTCTCCTTGTAAGGGCAGGAGTCCTGTGGGGCCTCATTCGTTGTGGAACCTTACTAAACCTGGCTGGCCTCGCCTGAGCAGGGAAAACACGCCATGTTTAGCATTTACTCAACTTTGCTCATTCATACTAGGGTATCATGATGGACCCTGAGTCTTTTTCTGTTTCATTAATTATTGAATTAGGTTTGCGTGTATCTTTACATGTTTCATTTTAGAGTATGTTGTGCCTGTTGGGTGCTTGAATTCAGGGCCTGGGAGTGGTCTGAATTTTTACTTTTTTAAAATCAAGATTAGTGCTCTACCACATGAGCCACAGCTCTACTCAGAGGCTTTTTTTTTTTTTTTGACTGGTTACTTGGTGATAACAGGCTCACAGTCTTACTGGTAGGGCTGGCTTCAAACAGCAACCCTCAGCTCTCAGCCTCCTCAGTAGCTGGAGTGTAAGCATGAGCCAATGGTGCCTAGCATATTTTGTTAGTTTTTGAGAAATAGCTCATACAGGTTAATTGAAAAGCAGTAAAAAATTATTTTTTCTTATTCTTTAATGAAACAGCTTACTTAACAAGAAGAAATTCCAGAACAGGTATCTTGTGTGTTATGGAGAGGTGGTCTATGTCCATGCATAACAGTGGCTTGTTTTGCTCGCTTTGCATTCTTGGATACTAGACATTGCTTTCCACCTCAACAGCCATACTTTACGGTATGAAATATATATATATATTTATATATATTTATATATATATATATGTATGTATTACTACATACGTAGGAATCATGAGGATGTGGGCATACATTCTTTTTCTAGCAGAGTTATTTTGTATAATGAAGTATTTTCTCTGCAGAGAAATCAAAGGAAAACGGTAAATGCTAAAATTATTGCAGATGTTCTTTAGTCACCCAAATCTCTTGATGCTGATGCTATTTCCTCTGCATTGTTGCGTGTTCTCCTTGTATTATGTTACAGATAGAAAAGCTTTTTTTTCTGGAAAAAAAATGCTCCGAAGTGAATTTTCAATCAGTGTGACAACTTAATTGCAGTCCAAATTTTATGGTGAAATAATTTCAACATTTGAAAGTTTTAGATTTTTCCCCGAAATAATTTCTTGTTCCATGTACAGTTTTTCCATTACTAATGAAGTGATCTTGATGAATTTGTGTCAGAAATAAGGAAAGTCGCAATGGGCTAGATCCAAACAGCAGATGAACAGTAAGAACAGGACTCCAGTTCTCTTAGGCTGGCTCATCCAATGTTATCCATAACGCAGATACAGGAAGTTATGCTGACTCAAGAAAAAGAGCAAAGAATTAAACATTTTCTTATGCTGAAAATTACAATGGGATTTTATTTAGTTTGGTCAAGAACACTGTGAACATTATTTTTGAGGTTTTCTCTAGTTTCCTTATTTTGTGGTGGTCTTCAGATTACTAGATCTTTACAAATCCACATCAGTAAAGAACATTTACTGTTCTGAATTGATATAGGTTGTTTGTTTGTTAGCTACAACTTACCTTTAAGGTCGCTAGAGGATTTAATTTGACTTGTATTTTAGACTTCATTTTTAATGAGTAGAAATTATACTGGAAGGCAGGGTCTGGCTGTGTTGCCTTGGCTGGTATTAAGGCAAAGTGCTCAATCAATTCTTCTGTCTCAGAGTCTGGAGTCACTGGGTCTGAAATGTGAGCCCCGGTGCCCCAATACCCAGCTTCATTGCATTTCCTTATTTTCCCAGGTATAGGGATGAGAATTTGATTGTGTTTGTCACTGAGTGACAAAAGAATTGGGAGTGTGTTTCATCTTCCCCCTCTTCTCTCTCCTTCTCTTCACCTCTCCTTTGTCTTCCCATCCCCTTCTCCCTTCCTTCCTTTCCTATTCCTCTCCCCTCCTTCTCTTGTCCCTTCCCCTTTCTCTCCCTCTCTTTCCCCTTGCCCCTCTTCTGTTCCGTTCTCTCCCCCTATCCAGCTTTCTTCTTTTTCTTTTCTTTTTTTTTTTTTTTGGCCAGTCCTAGGCCATGAACTCAGGGCATGAGCACTGTCCCTGGCTTCTTCCTGCTCAAGGCTAGCACTCTGCCACTTGAGCCACAGCGCCACTTCTGGCCATTTTCTGTATATGTGGTGCTGAGGAATCGAACCCAGGGCCTCATGTACACGAGGCAAGCACTCTTGCCACTAGGCCATATCCCCAGCCCTCTTATTCTTTTCTTGCAGCACTGGGAATCAAACCCAGGGTCTTGAGCATGCTAGGCCAACCCAAATGGAGTTTTTTCTGATATTATATTTGGAAAAAATGACTGTGTTTTTCAAATATTGTTAATCCCCTAAAATTCTCATCCCCCAAACACAATAATCCCAAACCCTATGGAAGTTCACAGCCAATTAAACTAGTTGTAGTTGAGTATTTGAGTTTGTTCTTCTCCATCATGAGATTTAGGATGACCTCAGATGTGGGCCATGCAGTTAATCTGACAAAGGCACGGGCCATACCAGCCTGGAGAGGACTTCCAGAAGCAGGTTGTCCAGAGTCTGGCTTGACATTATTATAACTAGATTATAACTGTAATTTTGGGTTGGTTTTCATCAGACGATGACATGCAATTCAGCTATACAGAAAGAAATGTGTATCCACAATTTTTGGTCATGTTCTGTGGCTGAGAATAGCCTGTGGTTTTTTGCTCCTCAACAATGAATACTGTTTCAGATGGTAGTTAAGATGATCATATTAATTAGTATGAGGGCATCTATGTAGTTATGAAATCTAGTCCTAGGTCATTAGGACAACATCCTCTGTTCACCATATCTTACAAACGTTAGTACCAAGAACATAAAAGTCTTTGGGATATTTTTAGGATGTTGGAGGTTACACATTAGAAGCCATAAGTTTAATAGGGGCATTGTCTCTTCAGAAGAGTCTGTCTATCACATGTGAAGATTTCTAAACCTCCCATGCCTTTGCCACATCATGGCGATGAATCCTAATGTTGGTATTCTCAAGTTATTTCTAAGTTTTCAACATAGTTCCACTGATAGTAAGAAACATTAGAACTTCCTGTTCTTTAACGTATACACCACAGCAAAGAAACGTAGGCAAAGGTAGGACCCAGGAATCAATGCCTGTAACCCTAGCTTCTCAGGAGGGTGAGATCTGAGGATTGCAGTTTGAAGCTACTTGGGGCAAGAAAGCTTATGAGACTCTTATCTCCAATAAACTACTCAGAAAAATCTGGAAATAGCACTGTGGCTCATGTGGTAGAATGCCAGCCTTGAGCAAAAGTTGCTTGGGACAGTGCCCAGAGTTCAAGTCCCAGGACAAACAAAAACAAAAATCTCATGCAAGTGTAAGAATTTATTGATTTGGTATGAATTTATTGTAATAAACACGTATAAAGACAATATCATTGTTGAAAAAGACTAAAGAGAAATCAGTGTCAATGTGTTTGAAGAAAATGGGGTCATTTGATGTTTAAATCTGCCTTTGGCCTTTTTTATTGCATACAAGTTGTCTAGTCTGACATGTTAGGTTGTGTTGAATGCTCTGCTCTGGTTCTCTAATGGTACCAAATAGGGTAATAGATTAGAACTAGGAGAGATGAGCAGCTACAGCTCATATTTGCCTTGAAATCTTGAGCATTTTCTGATTAAATCCTGGGATGATCAGTGAGTCAACTTTGCTCAGCATACTAAACCATGATTTTCCCCCCATCTTGGTGACATGGTTGACATTGTAAATATCAAGTGTGTTTGAACAAGAGCATGATCCATAGACCTGGATCTGAACCTACTTCACATATGCCTTATTACAAGAAGACATTATAAATCGCCTAACTAGAAATTAGAAATCTACCTTTTAGCAAGTCTATTTTGAAGTTGGAAAATACTCGTTTTCCTCTGCAAAAGAATGGTCTCTGTAGCATCCAGTGAAATGGATTATCTAATATCAGAGATACGAACCTCAGACTCACAGAAGCCAGAAGGCATTAGTCGACCTTGTGCTGGGCTTAATGGGATAGCTTTTTAGAAGAATTTGGCCAACAGCACACAAGTCTAGCTGGGCATTATAAATCTAGAATGGCTCAGGATGAATTTAACCTCACTCCCCGACCCATCTTCTTCTCCTGTGTCTCCCAGTGAATGGTGTCATTGTCCAAACCAGACTGAAGTTGCCTCTTTAAATTTTAATTTTGGAAAAAATGGGATTAAGTGGTGAAAGGTGCCAGAGAAAATGATGAATAATGGAAATAGGTAGTAACTACTGGCCTGTGTACATGTTAAATAATTGTTTATGTGAATGTAAGCACTTAGAATTACAAATGAATATCTTTCATAGTTGATTTCATTTCTGTGGCAATCTTAACTCCAGTCCTAAGGCACACAAAAATATGAGTGAGACTGAACTGTTATTGATTACTGATGTGACTCTACTGGTGTCAGTCAACAAGTGGTGAGATTCTTCTTTTGTCAAACTATTGCTGAGACTGAGCCATTGTCAAGTGTTGGTGACACATTACTGGTACCATTCCTGCGGAGTCAGAACCAGAGCAATGTCTTCTGTAATTGAAATGAATCGACTTTGCCTTGGAGCTTTACTATACTAAATCAAACTAGAGATGGATGAACAGGAAATACTCTTCTGTCTCAGTGACAGAAATTGTCTGTCTACAGACATTTCTCTTGGTCACTATGGCAACTACCCCTCCCCACACTTTGCTAGCCATTAAGATGTATCAAGACAGAGATGACCGTTTGCAGCATCAGGTATTTGAACTAAAAAGAGATTTGCTAGAAAGTTGGAAAGTTATTTCTTGGAGGAAAAGTGAGATCCTTAAAAACCTTAATTGACTTTTTTTCTTACTTGAAAAGTAGTTTGTTTCTTTCTTCAGTGACGGTGAAGCTGTGTGCATAGGACAATCCATGCCCTTCATGCGCCTGTGTTTAGGAATCTGCTCCCTGGCAGTGCCCTGGCAGGGCAGAGTTACATAGACAAGCAAAATCTCAGTTCCTGCCACCTGGGGCAGGCAATCATAGTCAGGGAAATGAAACCTAAGGAGCAGATGGATTTCAAAGTGATTTGTAGACTTAAAAGTGATAGGAAAATATAGTAGTTTAAAAGTTTACCAAAGCAATCAGGGCTGGGAATGTGGCTTAGTGGTATAGTGCTTGCCTAGCATGCACGAAGCCCTGGGTTCGATTCTTCAGTACCACATAAACAGAAAAAGCCAGAAGTGATGCTGTGGCTCAACTGTTGGCATGCTAGCCTTCTGCAAAAGAAGCTCAGTGACAGTGCCCAGGTCCCTGAGTTCAAGCCCCAGGACTGGCAAAAAAAATTACAAGCAATAAATTAATAAGCATTACACAAAAAGTAAAAATATTCCAAATTGGTAGGCCATTGCTCTCAGAAAGAGTTCAGCGACAACGCTTCTGAAAGGGCAGTGATTGGATTTAGAATGACTATATTTAGGAATCAGTCATTTAAGTATGACAGGCTCTTCAGAGTAGATAGTCAGAATACATGGAGAGCCTTTTAGAGGCAGAACTTGGGCAGTTTGTTGGGATCATGGCAAAGTGGCTAAAAGCATAACGTGGAGGCTAAATGTTACGTGGTACCAATACACTGTTCATGGTCCTATTTGTTGTTGTTGGGGGTTTTTGTATGACATTTAGCTGAAAAGTTAATTATAAAATCATAAAGTTAATACAATTATAACTAAAATTCATTGAGTGCTTATTCAATAGTGCAGTCAGGCACTATTTCAAGAGTTTTGCATGTTTTATTCTCTAATTATAGGGGATAAGCACTATTTTTTCTTAAAAAAATTATTTCCATGTTTGCAGCTGATAAACTGAGGTACAGATAGAATAAAGGTCAGAGAGCAAGTAGTTCACAGCCACTGATCAAGTCAAGCAGATAAAGCTCATAGGGTTAGTTAGTGTCATATGGGACAGCGGCTTAAAAGTAAAAAGGTGTCTAGAGAGTGTAAAGACTGGAAAAATACTGGATTTGTGCCAGGGGTGTGGGGGGAAATCCCTTTTGAACTCTGCACAGAAGAGTCACATGAAACTATTTTGAAGAGAAGAAGCTGGGTGAATCCAGGGCACCAACTAGAAACCATAAGACCAGGCTACAAGTTTCTCAGCTGGGGAGTAAAGGTTTGAAGTAGAGTGAGGGCAGAAAGGATGGAAAGGAAGGCCTGGCAAGGGAATTCATTTGAACCCTGCTACTAATTGGTGAGGGAGAAGAAGGCATTAATGATGATTTGTATGCTTTTTTGGGTTAATGGTGATTGCATTAGCAGGTGGAGAGCCTGTTCTTTTATTGATTGAACTTCCTAATGCTGACCATTCTCAAGTACCCTTCCTTTGAAATTATCTTTCCTCCTTTGTGCTGGTGATAACTGTTGCACCTCATCTCTCCTCTCTCCCCACCCTCCTTCAGTGGTTCTTTTCTGAAGTTGGCACTCTTCAATATCCAATCTGGGACTCATTTCTTTCCCTCTCCACTATGCTACAGAGTAGATATGCTGTCCACTTAGCTTCAGTCTGAAAGCTGCACAATTTCATGGAGGAGACAGCTGGGATCCATTCCCCTCTTCACCATATTAGCTGTGGTGTGGAATAATAGTCTTTGATACTGTTTTGCTCGTGTGTGAATGTGAATGATACCTCCATAATGGAGTTTTTCAATGCACTGAGTCTAGAGAAAAGGCTCCCAACACAGTGGTCCCTTGACAAGTTTTATTTGCTCTTTTTCTTTTCTTCCCTCTTCCTCCTATCCAAATATTTCCTTTCAGTTGAAGTCACTTCCCTGATGGGGATTCCTCCTATGTTAACAGAAATAGTCATGGTTCTCGTTTGCTTGCCAAATGTTAAACTGTGCACAATCACCTTTCATAGACAAATAGCACAGCGATTGTCTTTTGGTTTCAAACATGGAATGAGTTAAAACTCTAAAAATATAAGAGATAGGAACTACAACAGAGTTATAATCATAAACGGGTTGTACGTGAAACAACTTCAGACAGAGGGGCAAAGATTTATCTTCCAGTTGGACTCCAAAATACAGCATAAAACAAGCTGTAGGAACATAATATATGAAAGATAAAAATTTCCAACCCCCTTACATATCTCGAAATTGTATTTGTACAGATGTTATGAATGATACAATAGCTGATCTTTAATGTAGAGTAGGAATTTTATTTGATGAAAAAGATGGTATTGAAAAAATTTATCTCAGCAAAGTACTGACTCATACAGAATAATATGAACTTTTTCATTTTGCAATGGGAGGGTAGATGAGCCTAAGTAAACTTGCTAAAAATGTATTAAAAAACCTAAGCTCTTCAAAATAAGCCCAGGGACAGTTCCCAGGCTATGAGCTTGAGCTCCAGGACTGGCATAATAGGAAGAGGAAGAGCAGGAGGATGTGGAGGAGGAAATGCTTAGGGTTAGCAGTATGAAGTGGGACTGTCCTGGGTTTATTTAAACTCCAGCCTTGCCATTTCCTACTTCTGTGACTTAATCCAGTTACTTAACTTCTTTGAGTCCAAGCTTTTTTCTCCATTTGAGAATAATAATATCATCATGTAGCATATGTCCTATTAAGTGGTTACCTTTATATAAAGACATTCATTCAGTGTCTAGCAGAAGATATGTAGTAAGTGCTAGATATTGTTGAAAACTGGGTGTGAAGCAGTTGCAAGCCTTACTAATTAGGTGCTCTAGGGAAGGTTTGTTAATTTTAATTCCTCAGCTTTTTTCTCTCTTTCAGCCAACCTTCTCAAACTTTCTTGTAAGAACTAAAGGAGTTGTGTGTGTGTGTGTGTGTGTGTGTGTGTGTGTATGTGTGTGTGTGCAGGGTACTTCACACTTTATCTAGCCTAAAAGAAAACTGATATAGAGTCATAAAAGAAGTTGTGTGTAGTTTTATTAACCATAATAGAAAGTTTAGACTTAATTTCAAATATTCTAAGAACACATTGGAAAGTTTTAGCTAGAAAAGTGATGTGCCATGTTTTAGAAAGATCCCCTTGATTACTGTGGTGTTGTAGAATGATTGGGATCAAGGAGTGCAATGGGAGAGCCAGGAAGCAGGTTCAGACATGCTATCAATAACTGTGATGCTCAAAACCATGAAAGAAACAGAGACATACTCACTAGACACTATGTTGAAAATTAACTATATAACTTGTGGGGGGAATGGAAGAAAACACAGGGAGAGAGCTTGCGGAAGGGGTGACATTGTCTAAAAAGAAATGTACTCATTACCTGACATGTTCTTGTAATCTCTCTGTACATCACCTTTTAAATAATAAAAGAATAAAAAATTACAAAAATAAAAAATACAGGATAAATAGCACCTTTTGCCATCCATAACTATTTTCCGTATATTTAAATAAAATTTCTAAAGAAAAAAAAACAAAAATCCTAAGCTCTTGTTCAAATATAAACATTACCTGTAAAAGGCTTTTCCCTGATTGAACTCATTTTCTTAGAGCCCATTCAGTATCTCATAGGTAGTATTCCCTCCATTTTTAATCAACCTATTTATAAAAATCTACAGGTAAAATGATACATACTGATCAAGTACAACATATTTTACACATAGAGTGGTTAAATCTAGCTAACATATGTATCGCAGATTATTATCATTTTTGTGGTGAGAACACTCAACATCTACCCTGTACTCTCAGAAGGTAGATTAAGAGTTTATGCGTAAGACCCAAATTTACAGGAGGCCTAGAGATTTAATTGCCAAGACTTCAGCAATGGTATTGGCAAATATGAAACTTAGGTCTTTGTAATTCTTAGACGTTTTGCCATGTTGCCACAAAAGCCTCATGAGCATTAAGAGGATTTCAATTGAACACTAGTCTGAAAAAATGAGGTTTTGGTGAAATTGGAAAAATAATAATAGGATGTGAGATTAAAACTCTGTTAATCTTTATTCTTGATGATTCTTTCTACTCCTATTCCTCTGAAAATCTAAAACGATAGAATCTCAAAATAGATTTCAAAAATTCAATACCTCTCAAATATTCAGATGAGAATATACATGCTTCCCAGTAGTAAAGAGAGGAACAAGTAAGTTATAAGAAATAGCCCAAATGCCTATGGTCTGAAGTCCTGTCGCACTCTTATTCTTCTCATTCCATACCTGTGGCTTTAGAGTAAGTTTCCTGTGATCAGCTGACAGAAGAAGAAACTGGGGCCTGCTTTACAGAACCTTCTGTGTGATATTCAGGCACCATGTAAGAGTAGATAGTTGTAGCACTTTGACTCTGTACTAGGATGACCTTGAAAGGACGCTGGTAAAGGGAAATTCTCTAGGTGGGCAGAACATTGAGCAGTGTCTCTGGTGGTTGGCTTACAAGGAGTAGTGGCCAGTTGAGTGACTTTATGGATGTATGAGCTCTTGTGTGAATTGTTTGGCTAGCTGGTTAGGGACTTAGAAGAGGCATGACTGGAAAATTGGTCAGAAGGAAATTGGGATGAGGTAGGTGGTAGAACTTGCTGAGTGGGCACAATACCAAAAGATAACCTGAGTGGAGGATGATGTTTGTAATTAAGTGAAAAGATTGCTCCTTTTTGTGGCTAGAAATCATCCTTTTTCCCATGCCACTCCTGTTCTTACACAATGGAGCCATGTGCAAAATGGCCATGAACCACTGGGTGGGGACTATGCATGGCTTCGAAAGCATGACTGACTCGCCATGCTGACCCAGCTATGGCCATTGCTGATTGCCCAGTCAGCTGACCAAAGAGATGAGTAGTGGGTGGCTGATAGGGTACTGTTTTCCAGAGTGATTGAAGCTAATGATGGTGGATGTATTTCTTCGGATCACTTTTGTCATAGAGCAGTATTTGTTCTTACTGGAATTCTCATTTCCTATATATACACCTTCCTTGCATGCAATGATTGTGATAAATTACCATCCATGGACTTATAGAATGTTTGATCTGCCATCATGGTATTCAAATAGCATTGCTTCTGGTCAAGGGACTCACCTTCCAGCAAAGGATAGACATAATGCTCATGGTGGTAGAATTCACTGGTTTGCTATGACATCCTGCAGCTGCTGGCAGGACAGTGTGGTGGAAGACTTTGTCATGATGCCATAACTCCCATCAAGCCTACCAAGCTTCCCCAGGAGACTGTGATACTGTGAATTGAATAGGTGGGATTTTTCTCTGAAATTAGAATCAATGGATTGAAGAATCATATGGTGAACATGGTAGTGACACCACCCACGATTACTCTTAGTGACCCATTAACAAAATTTTTGTTTCCTGTTCCTATGATCTTACTTTGTGCTGACCTAGAGGCCTTTGTCCTAAAGGAAGGAATGTTTCAATCGGGAGACACAATGGTTCCATTGAACTGGAAGTGAATTCTGCTCCCTGGACGCTGTGGCTTTCTCATGCCTCTGAATGGACAAGCAAAGAAGGAAGCTACTGTGCTGGCTGGGGTGACGGATCTGTTTGCAATCAGGGGGTATCGGATAGCTACTTCCTAGTGTCTGGGTCCTAGAAGATCCCCGAAGGTGCCTTTTGGTATTAACGTGTTCTGTGATTAGGGTCGATGGAAAACTTTTTTTTTTTTTTTTTGCCCGTCCTAGGGCTTGGACTCAGGGCCTGAGCACTGTCCCTGGCTTCTTTTTGCTCAAGGCTAGCACTCTGCCACTTGAGCCACAGAGACACTTCTGGCTTTTTCTATATATGTGGTGCTGAGGAATCGAACCCAGGGTTTCATGCATGCTAGGCAAGCACTCTACCACTAAGTCACATTCCCACCCCGATGGAAAACTATTACAGTTACCATATCTAATGGACTATCAGTTGTACAGACCCTTTAAGAATGAAGGTTTGTATTACCTGGCCCAGTATAAAACCATAAGTAGCTTGGTGAGACAAAGGGAAAACAGAATAAGTAGAGAGAGAAAGTAATTATAAGTAACCACAGGTGACCACATGGGCAACTGTAAAATAATTGTCAGGACTATGTCTTCTTTATTTACTTATGATTGTATTTGTGCATTTAGGAGTTTTCTGTGCACATATGTAAATATACTAAGCCCAGTGTTCTCCTTAAGTTGCTTGTTATGTAACCTAAGAGGTATCGTAGTGTTAAGTGTTGTTAATTTGACATCACTTGCTTTTTTTTTTTTTAATTCGGTTGGTCATGGGGCTTGAACTCAGCCTGAGAGCCTGCCCCTGAGCTTTTCTCCTTAAGACTAGCACTCTACCACTTTGAGCTCCACTTGTGGATTTCCAGTGATTAATTGGAGATGAGCATCTCAATGGATTTTTCTTCCTGGGCTGACTTTAAACTTTGATCTTCAGATCTCAGCCTCCTGAATAGTTAGGATTACAAGTGGGAGCCACCAGTGCCTTGCCTGGTACATCCTATTATTGCACTTAAATGATTGGATCTTGTGAAGTATAAACATTGCCCATGTACTGGTGTGTTCCTTCTGGAGAAAGGCTAGTTTGTCTGGTTATATATGTATGAATTATGATACAAGGATGCTTGTTACTGTCAGTATTGAGAGATTGGGTATAATGTAAGATGATGTATATTGATAAATATGAGCAGATTTGTGGTAGTTAATTGGTTTATGTGTCATTTTAAGTTGGCCACAGGTACTGAGATACTTAATTCAACCTTATTCTGACTGTGTCATACTGATGGCATCTCATTAAAAACCTTTTGAGAGATATCTAATTTTATTTTTTTTTCAATTTTTATTATCAAACTGATGTACAGAGAGGTTACAGTTTCATACATTAGGCATTGGATACATTTGTTGTACTGTTTGTTACCTCGTCCCTCATTCCCCCCTCCCTCCTCCCCCTTTCCCTTTCGCCCCCTGAGGTGTTCAGTTAACTTACACCAAACATTTTGGCAAGAATTACTTTTGTATTTGTTTGTCTTTTTTTACCCTGTGTCTTTCAATTTTGGTATTCCCTTTCAATTTCCTAGTTCCAATACCAGTATACACGGTTTCCAATATACTCAGATAAGATTACAGAGATAGTGTAGGTACAACCACAGGAAGGTGATACAAGAACATCATCAATAATAGAATCTACAGATACATATGGGATATTGAAAGTAGTTACAACTGTGATATAACAATTGTTTCCATAACATGGAGTTCATTTCCCTTAGCATCATCTATGTGTTCATAAGGGTATAGCTATTGAGCCTTGTGATGCTCTGCTATGACAGGACTAAACCTGTACTAATTATTCCCAATAAGGGAGACCATAGAGTCCATGTTTCTTTGGGTCTGGCTCACTTCACTTAGTATAATTTTTTCCAAGACCTTCCATTTCCTTACAAATGGGACAATGGCATTCTTTCAGATAGAAATATAAAATTCCATTGTATATATGTACCATATTTTCCTGATTCATTCGTCTACTGAGGGGCATCTGGCTTGGCTCCAGATTCGTGCTATGACAAATTGTGCTGCGATGAACATTATTGTGCTGGTGGCATTACTGTGATTTTGTTTGTGGTCTTTTGGATAGATACCCAAAAGTGGGGCTGCTGGGTCATAGGGGAGTTCTATATTTAGCCTTCTGAGGAATCTCCATACTGCTTGCCAGAGTGTCTGAACCAGTTTACATTCCCACCAACAATGGATTAGGGTTCCCTTTTGGCCACATCCCCTCCAGCAATTGTTATTGTTAGTTTTCTTTATATGGGACATTCTTACGGGGTGAGATGGAATCTCAGTGTTGTTTTGATATGCATTTCTTTCATGGCCAGTGATGTAGGGCATTTTTTCATATGTCTTTTGGCCATTCTCATTTCCTCATCAGAGAAGTCTCTTTGTAAGTCTTTAGCCCACTTGATGAGGGGGCTATTGGTTCTTTGCGGTTTTGTTTTGAAAGAAGGTAATTTTTTAGTTCTGCATATATTTTAGATATGAGGCCTTTGTCTGTTGAATGTCCAGTAAAGATCTTCTCCCAGTCTGTGGGCTTTCTGTTTATCTTGCGAGCTATGTCACTTGCCGTGCAGAAGCTCTGCAGTTTGATGCAGTCCCATTTGTCCAACCTTTCTTTGATTTGTAGCGTTTCTGGGTCTTTGTTAAGGAAGTTCCGTCCCGTGCCAAGGAGCCCAAGTATTTCTCCTACTCCTTCCTTTAGTGTTTTCAGGGTGTCTGTTATGATTTCGAAGTCTTTAATCCATTTGGAATTGATTTGGGTGCCGGGTGACATCTAAGGATCTAGTTTCAGTTTGTTGCATGTGTTGAGCCAGTTTTGCCAGCACCACTTGTTAAAGAGGATATCTTTCTTCCATACTATTGTTTTAGCTCCTTTATCAAAGATTAAGTAGGCATAGTTCTGTGGGTTCATTTCTGGGTCTTCAATTCTGTTCCATTGGTCTTCAGGCCTGTTCTGGTGCCCATACCAAGCTGTTTTTATTACTATAGCTTTAAAATACAGCTTGAAGTTGGGTATTGTTATTCCTCCAGCACTGTTCTTTCTGCCTAGGATTGTTTTTGCTATTCTAGGTCTTTTATTGTTCCATTTGAATTTCTGGATTGCTTCCTCTATTTCATTAAAAAATGGTGGTGGGATATTAATGGGTATTGCATTGAATTTGTAGATAGCCTTTGGCAATATTGCCATTTTGATTATATTAATCCTCCCAATCCAGGAGCATGGGAGGTTTTTCCATTTCCTTACTTCTGACTTAATTTCAATTTTCAAGCTTTTAAAGTTCTCATATCTAGTTTAAAGGCAAGAGAACCAGTAACCGGGTACTAGACACCTAGGTGCCCATATTCTTAGCTGCTCTGGAGGCTAAGATCTGAGTATTGTGGATCAAAGTCAGTGTGGGCAGGAAAGTCTGTGAGACCCTTATCTGCAATTAACCACTAAGAAGCCAGAAGCTGAGCTCTGGCTCAAATGGTAGAATAGTAGCCTTGAGCATAAAAGCTCAGGGGCAGCACCCAGAATCCTGGGTTCAAGTCCCAAAACTGGCACCAAAAAAAAAAAAATGACAAAGCCAACTACTTACTGACAACAAAGAGCTCATTCATCTAAGCATGGACCTAGAATTCTAAACACTAACCCATTACTCTTCTTACTAGATACTCATCTCCTGAAATCAAAAAGGCTTAGGGTCCTTTTTCCTATTTATTTAGCCCAGGTAGCCTCAGTATTTTCTCAAAAAGAATCAAGATTTTCTTTTGGTAAATTAGACCATTTGAACCAAATGATGGTAAATTAGAAAGGTATGTGAATTTTAGCTATTCCAAACTATCAAAAACACACAGTAACCCAGTTTCCTTGCTCACAAATAACTTTGTTGATAGATGAGAATCGGATACTCATTGGAGCCATTTTAATGAACCCGTAAGTTTTAAGAATAATTCATATACTAAAGTATTTCAAAACAGTTCACTTGAAACACTTAAGTTATAAATTTTTGTAATTTAATGTATTTGTTTCTTTTTAGAAAACTCTATTAGATAGAAAGATGAAAGGTGAAGTTGAATCTCATCTTGATCAAATTGTACCACATAAAGTGTTAGCATTGGAATTAGGATAATTTGCTATGTTGCACTTATTTACAGTTTTATTTTCCCTATTTTTAGATGTTAAGATTGACTTTTAATTGCAGAGAATAAGATTATTGCCTTTATATAATCAAACTTCTAATATGTATCGAGCCTTTGGTGGACAAAGTCTAGCTCATGAACGCACTCATTTTCAAAGGAGATGCATTATGCTTTGGGATGTGGGAAGATAATGGGGTATTATCACGACATGAATCTTGGATTTCAGTTATATATATGCATATATTCGTATGTATATATACATATATATACACATATGTATACACACATATATATAGACACATATGTATATGTGCATATATAGAGAGAAAGTTTATTAGGAGAGAGCACATGTAAAGAATTACAATGTATGAGGATCATTGTGTTTCATAAAAGAAGTCCATGAACAGCATTCTATGAGACTTGGGAGAAAAGAGTTGTTACTGTTGCCTGAGAAAGGTTCATGGATATCTGTCTGGAGGTGCTGGCATTTGATCTCTGATCTTAAAGCCAAACTAGATTTGAACAAGAGAGTCTTTGAGGGTTTCAGTCATGCCTATGAATTAAAGTGGGTAAATGATCTAGTCTTTACACAATGTCTCGCACCAAGTAGAGTGTCAATAAATGCATGAGGGGGGCTGGGGCAATAGCCTAGTGGCATGAGTGCCTGCCTCGGATACACAAGGCCCTAGGTTCGATTCCCCAGCACCACATACGCAGAAAACGGCCAGATGCGGTGCTGTGGCTCAAGTGGCAGAGTGCTAGCCTTGAGCGGGAAGAAGCCAGGGACAGTGCTCAGGCCCTGAGTCCAAGGCCCAGGACTGGCCAAAAAAAAAATAAAAAAATAAAAATAAATGTATGAGGATTAAGTGCATAATCTGCAAGTTGACTGTTACTGCCTGCTTGTCTGCCTTGTGAATGATGTCAGAGAAGTCACTGGAGAACATTTTCCCAAGAGCTAACTTGCACAATGTTTCTTCACTTACCAAGGGCTTTAACTGCTTTGCTTCCCCGTATTCCAATTCTCATAAACATTGGCCACCATGCTTTGTCTCTAAAACATGGTGCAGCTGCTGGGTGGTCCTTCTACCGACCCCTAACAGAGTCAGCTGTTCACCAGAGAGTAGGATTGATGTCTGACCAACAGATGATCCCGTGCAGGGAATGAAAGGAGAGGAGGGGCTGCTGGGAGGCAATTTGTGCAGTGGCTTGGCTTGATTGTATTAAACGGGTAGAGATGGATGGAAGCTTAGTTTCAAGCCAGTTCTGAAGATAGGTAATTTGTGTCAAATAGTTCTGAAGTGCTGTATCCATGGAGGGAAGTGGAGTGGAGAGCCGAGTCCAGTGCCATTATAGATTACATGCTTACAGCCTGGGTAGCAATGAGATTTTAACCTTCACGTAGGACCCAGATATTCATGACCCATGTCATCAATAGACCAAGGTTGGTATAGGTTAAAAAACTTCAAACTACCTTAGCCAAGGACTAGACCAGTCATCGTTTTAACAATTCTGTAGGATGTGTGAAAGGGGAAGATGATTTTGACAGGAAGACCGTAAGTGCTTTCTCAGGTGTTTCCCCTCTCTCTAGCATTTGTCTCTCTGAGTGTTCTTCCTTGCTCAAACTTACATTCTGTTTTATGACATTTTTCTTGATTGTCTTCTTTTTCGCTGGTCTCTTCCCCTCAGAATCCTTTCTTCCTTGGGCTGGCAAGAACAGCCCCCATGAATTTTACTGGATCTCTCTCTCTCTTTCTCTCTCTTTTTTTAATGTCTTGATATTGACGTTGTCCTCTGTTTGGAAGAAACTTCTGTGTTGACTTTCACCTCTGGGGTTTTGAGTTGTAGTTACAGGGTGGTCATCCCAAATAAAATGTGTTAGTGTCACCTTCTACATCGTACCTCCAAGACTGAATCTATTGGCTCATTCTATTCCTCCTTATAGCCGCCTACTGTTTTATTTTCTGTCTTGCTGTCATCCAGTTCATGCTTTTCTATAAGTCTTACATTTGTTACTTATATTTTTTTACTATCCTTGTGACGTAATTCCTTTCTTTTTTTCTTTTTTTTCAAATTTTTATTATTAAACTGATGTACAGAGGTTACAGTTTCATACATTAGGCATTGGATACATTTGTTGTACTGTTTGTTACCTTGTTCCTCAAACCCCACTCCACTCTCCCCCTTACCCTTTCCCCCCCTGAGGTGTTCAGTTCACTTACACCAAACATTTTTGCACGTATTGCTTTTGTATTTGTTTGTCTTTTTTTACCCTGTGTCTCTCAATTTTGGTATTCCCTTTCAATTTCCTAGTTCCAATACCAGTATACACGGTTTCCAATATACTCAGATAAATTATAGAGATAGTGTAGGTACAACCACAGGAAGGTGATACAAGAACATCATCAATAGTAGAAGCTACAGATACACATGGGACATTGAAAGTAGTTACAACTGTGATATAACAATTGTATCCATAACATGGAGTTCATTTCACTTAGCATCATCTTATGTGTTCATAAGGGTATAGCAATTGGGCCTTGTGATGCTCTGCTATAACTTGCCTAAACCTGTACTAATTATTCCCAATAAGGGAGACCATAGTGTTCATGTTTCTTTGGGTCTGTCTCACTTCATTTAGTATAATTTTTTCCAACTCCTTCCATTTCCTTACAAATGGCATTTGTTACTTCTAAAGGCCTTGTAGTTATTCCCAATCAGCATTGTATATAGCTTTATTTAGGCTCAAATGACAACTTTTAGGCTATTATGTCTAGTAATCTCTGAGCTGGTGTGTGTGTGTGTGTGTGTGTGTGTGAGTGTGTGTGTGTGTGTGCTCTTGAGGTTTGAACTAGGGCCTGGGCACTATAGCTGAGCATTTTTGTTCAAGTCCAGCGCTGTGCCATTGGAGCCCCAGCTCCCCTTTTGCTTTCTGATGATTAATTAGACGTGAGTCTCATGGGCTTTTCTGCCCAGGCTGGCTTCAAATTGTGATCTGCATATCTCAGCATTCTGAGTAGGTTCATTACAGGTATGGACCATAGGCACTCTACTTTTTGTTTTCAACAGACAAGAGCTGATTATTGAGGAACAGTGAGGAGAACTCTTACTTTTGAGCTGGTTTTGATTGCATTTTTTTTCTTCTTAAAAACCTGAATTGACTGCTTTTCCTTTAGTCCTTCCTGGTCTGATACTAAAAGCCTTT